>NC_059274.1:12078851-12213851 GCF_017591435.1 Portunus trituberculatus
GAGCTATGCTCGTGTTGTCCCGTCTCCATATCTATTAATGTCCAGCTTTTTCTTAAAATCATGAATATTCCTTGCGTTGACCACTTCCACGTCTAAACTATTCCATGCTTCCACCCTTCTATGAGGGAAGCTATATTTTTTCACATCTCTCCTATAAGTGGCCATTTTAGTTTTTCCCATGCCCTCTCGACATTCTTTCATTCCACATACACAGATCTTCCCTATCCATTTTTTCCATGCCAATCATCACTCTGTATATTGCTATCAGGTCTCCCCTTTCTCTTCTGTTTTCCAGGGTCAGAAGTTGCATTCTTTTCAGTCTGTCTTCATAAGTCAAATCTCTTAAGTCAGGCACCATTTTCGTTGCAGCCCTCTGTACTTTCTCTAGTTTCCTTATGTGTTTCTTTAAGTTCGAGCCCACTGTATTGTTGCATATTCAAGCCTCGGTCTTATCATTGCAGTAATTATTTTCTTCATCATTTCTTCATCTAAATATACGAACGCCACTCTTATGTTCCTCAATAAGTTCAATACTTCTCCAATTATTTTGTTTATATGTCTCTGGCGATAGGTCATTGGTAATTGTCACCCCAAGGTCTTTTTCTTCATGACTGGTTTTTATGTCTTCATTTCCTATCTTGTACATACTCCTGATTCTTTTTTCACTCTTGCCAAACTCTATTTTCTTGCATTTTGTCGTGTTGAACTCCATTTGCCATGTACAGCTCCATTTCCATATTCTGTCCAAGTCTTCCTGGAGTAGTTCGCAATCTTTGTCACATCTCACTTTTCTTAACAATTTGTGTGTATTTACCTAATTGTATTTACCTAATTGTAACATACGGGAAAAGAGCTATGCTCGTGTTGTCCCGTCTCCATATCTATTAATGTCCAGCTTTTTCTTAAAATCATGAATATTCCTTGCGTTGACCACTTCCACGTCTAAACTATTCCATGCTTCCACCCTTCTATGAGGGAAGCTATATTTTTCACATCTCTCCTATAAGTGGCCATTTTAGTTTTTCCCATGCCCTCTCGACATTCTTTCATTCCACATACACAGATCTTCCCTATCCATTTTTTCCATGCCAATCATCACTCTGTATATTGCTATCAGGTCTCCCCTTTCTTCTGTTTTCCAGGGTCGGAAGTTGCATTCTTTTCAGTCTGTCTTCATAAGTCAAATCTCTTAAGTCAGTCACCATTTTCGTTGCAGCCCTCTGTACTTTCTCTAGTTTCTTTATGTGTTTCTTTAAGTTCGGAGCCCACTGTATTGTTGCATATTCAAGCCTCGGTCTTATCATTGCAGTAATTATTTTCTTCATCATTTCTTCATCTAAATATACGAACGCCACTCTTATGTTCCTCAATAAGTTCAATACTTCTCCAATTATTTTGTTTATATGTCTCTCTGGCGATAGGTCATTGGTAATTGTCACCCCAAGGTCTTTTCTTCATGACTGGTTTTATGTCTTCATTTCCTATCTTGTACATACTCCTGATTCTTCTTTCACTCTTGCCAAACTCTATTTTCTTGCATTTTGTCGTGTTGAACTCCATTTGCCATGTACAGCTCCATTTCCATATTCTGTCCAAGTCTTCCTGGAGTAGTTCGCAATCTTTGTCACATCTCACTTTTCTTAACAATTTTGCATCGTCTGCAAATAGGCTCACATAACTGGACACCCCATCCACCATGTCATTTATGTAGACCGCGAACATTACTGGTGCCAACACTGATCCCTGTGGAACTCCACTCTCCACCAATCCCCATTCTGATGGTCTGTCCTTAATTATTGTTCTCATTTCTCTTCCTACCAAAAAGTCTTCCATCCATTTTAGTAAACTGCCATGCACTCCTCCTACCATTTCAAGTTTCCAGATCAGTCTCCGGTGTGGTACCTTATCAAAGGCCTTTTTTAAATCCAGATATATTCCATCAGCCCAACCATCTCTTTCCTGTATTACATCTATCACCCTCGAATAGTAACATATCAGGTTTGTCGTGCATGAACGCCCTTTTCTAAAACCAAATTGACACTCACAAAGTATGTCATTTTTCTCCAAGAAGTCTGTCCATCTATTCTTCACCACCCTCTCACACATCTTAGCTACCACACTTGTAAGTGACACTGGTCTATAGTTCAATGGGTCTCTCTTGTTACCTGATTTATAGATTGGGACAATGTTAGCTCTTTTCCAGTCTTGGGGCACTACACCTTCCCTTAATGAGGCATCAATTACTTCACAAACTTTTTCTGCCAGTTGCTCCCTGCATTCTCTTAAAATCCATCCTGATACCCCATCAGGTCCCACAGCTTTTCTCACTTCTAAACTCCCCATCATGTTCTTGATCTCCTCCACAGTTACTTGAAACTCCTTCATAATCCCTTTCTGTTCCATTACCAGTGGTTTGTCAAAAGCAGTCTCCTTTGTGAATACCTTCCGAAAGCATCCATTCATAGCCTCTGCCATTTCCTGGGATCTTCACTGCATACTCCATTTACTTCTAAACTTTCAATACTTTCTCTATTTTTGATGTTGTTGTTCACATGTCTGTAAAAAGCCTTGGTTGGTCTTTACATTTATCAATTATATCCTTTTCTTGTTTCTTTCTTTCTTCTCTTCTAATCAACACATATTCATTTCTTGCTCTTTTGTAACTTTCCCACTGCTTAATCCGTCTTTTCCTTCTCCACCTCTTCCATGCATCCTCTTTTCTTGTTCTAGCCTTTTCACATCTATCGTTAAACCAGTCCTGCTTTCCAACTTCTCTATGTTGTCTTATTGGTACAAATTTTTCTCACCTTCTTTGTATATTTTTATAAATTCCTTCCACTTTTCATTTGCTCCTTAGCACTCTTGAATTTCATCCAATTTGTCTCTTGAAAGAATTTCTTTAGGTTTCCAAAATCTGTCTTGGCATAATTCCATCTTCCCACTTTATATTCTTCATTTCTTCTAGATTTCTCTTCGTCTATCACCTTGAACTCCAAAACTGCATGATCACTCTTTGCTAAAGGGCACTCCACCCTCATCTCCTCAATGACCATTGGCTCTGTACTAAAGACCAAGTCCAGTCTTGACGATGCTCCTCTCCTCCAAACCTAGTATCTTCTTTGACCCACTGAGTTAACACATTTTCCATTGCCAGTGTCAATAGTGTATTTCCCCATGTTGTCTCTGATCCTTCCATTGACCAGTCCTCCCAACACACCTCTTTACAATTAAAATCTCCCATCATTATAGTTCGTTCACAGCCACCCAACATTTCTTCCAGACATGTTCCTGTATCACTTATCATTTCTTCATATTCCTGTACTGACCATGCATTTGTCTTAGGTGGTACGTACACCACTATGTAGTGCCTCTTTTTCCTTCATTAGTTTCTGCTCTGATCTTTAGCACTTCTGCCTTTCCCATACCTTCTTTCACTTGATCCACCTTTATATCTTTTTAACCAGCAACATCACTCCTCCTCCCATCTTACCTACTCTATTTCTTTTCCAAACATTATATTTCCTTCTCCAACCATCATCAGGTCTTCTCCTCTCTCAGTTTTGTTTCAGTAAGACCCACAATATCTGGGTTCTTGTCCCTCAAGTAATCGTTGAGTTCTAAAATCCCCGATATCACTCCATTTATGTTGGAATACATTACATTTCGCTCATACGTAAGTTTCTTTAGTCCTTTCTTGCTGTACTTTTCTGGGTTATGAACCACTTCCTCAGTCTCATATCCAAGATTCTCCAGAAAACTCTTTCTTCTCCTCTTCTGTCCTCTCTTCATTTTTTTTTCAAAGCCTCCTTTCTCAACTCATTTAACATTTCTCTTTCCTTTTCACCGAGATCTCTTCTCAACCAAATCTTCCTTGTTGTTTCCTGCTGGGCTAGCCTCCATGACTTCTCCACCAATTCATCTACATCCTTTTGTGAGTTAAGTTTGATTCTTATTGGCCTCATACCTTCTCTTGTGAACTTTCCAATTCTATGGAAGTCCTCTATTTCTTGTACTAGGTCTTTTCCCTCCTCCTGCACCACATTAATGATATTATTTATCACCTTTTTTATGTTTTTCTCTCTCTCCATTTTACTCGGTGTCTTATCCTCCTCCACACCAAATATCACCACACATCTCTTTTTGTCTACAGTTTCCCTCACCAATGTCTCATTTGACTTAATAACCTTCACCACTTTCTCAGCAATCTTCTCTTCTATGATCTGTTGATCTATAATTTCAGCAAGGCCCAAAGTTTTCTCCCCAGACTCTTTGATTTCCTTTTCCAGACTTGCAACTTTGTAATTTACCTCCTTTCTTTCCACTTCCTGACTTTTTTTCCATTCAGCCTGCTTCTCCATCACTTTTCCTAGAGAAGTGTGTGTGTGTGTGTGTGTGTGTGTGTGTGTGTGTGTGTGTGTGTTTATTTATCTAGTTGTATTTACCTAGTTGTAGTTTTACAGTACCTGGGCTTTATGCTGGTGTGGCCCCGTTTTCATATATATATTATATATATGAGGAAAAGTATTGGTGCCAGTACTGACCCCTGTGGCACTCCGCCGTCTACTGCTCTCCACTCGGACTTCATATCTTTGACTACCGTCTTTATTTCTCTCCCCCTCAAGTAATTTTCCATCCATTTCAATGTGCTTCCTTTTAAGCCACCCTTCCCCTCTAACTTCCACAGTAACCTTGCATGTGGCACTTTATCAAATGCCTTTTTTAAATCCAAATAAATACAATCAACCCATCCCTCTCTTTCTTGTACTCTGTCAACTGTTCTAGAGTAGAAACTCAGTTAATTTGTTACACACGACTGCCCTTTTCTAAAACCAAATTGGCTATTTGATAATAATTTGTTGTCTTCAAGGAACTCGATCCATTGTTTCTTTATTACTCTTTCACACATATTACATATTACACTAGTTAGTGATACCGGTCTGTAATTTAAAGGTTCTTCCTTCCTTTCACTCTTATATATGGGAACCACCTCAGCTCTTTTCCATTCCCCTGGTACTGTTCCATTTTCTATTGAGCATTTTATGGTGTATATAGGACTTGCTAGTTCTTCCCTACATTCTTTCAGTATTCTGCCTGAGACTTCATCCGGTCCCATTGCCTTTTCTTCATCCAGTTCCTTCATTAACTCTTTTATTTCAAGCTTGGTTACTTTAATCTCTTTCATATAGACGGTCTCTCTATTAAACTGTGGCCTTCCAAATTTGGACTCCTTAGTAAAGACCTCTTGAAATTTACAACTTAACATTTCTGCCATACTTTTTGGGTCTTCCACCATCCCATTCTCTCCTTTTAACCTTTCTATTGTTTCTTTATGTCTTATTTTTCCATTGATGAATCTGTAGAACAATTTCGGTTGCTCCTTGCATTTTTCGACAATGTCCCTTTCATAGTTCCCCTCCTCTTCCTTCCTCACTTTAAAATAGTATTCATTTCTCGCTGTTTTGAAGTTTTCCTTATTTACTGCACTTCTATTTCTCCTCCACCTTTTTCATGCTCCATCTCTTTTCTCCTTTGCCCTGGCACATCTTGCGTTAAACCAATCTTTTTTCCTTCTTCTTTACGTCTATATTTCGGGACATATTCCCTGACTCCTGTTCTGTATATTTCCAAAAATAAGTTATATTTCTTTTGCACCCTCTCAGTGTTTTCCATCTCCTCCCAGTTAATGTATATGAAATAGTTCTTGAGATTCTCAGTATCAGCCTTTCTGTAATTTAGTCGGTCTTCTTTGTATGATTCATCTCTATCTTCTTTTCCCTCTTCTATATCCATTTCTAAAATTACATGGTCACTCTTTCCCAATGGGCGCTTATATCTTATATCGTCGTTCATTTGTATACCCCTTGTAAAAACCAGGTCCAACCTCGCCGGCTCGTCGTTTTCTCTGAATTTTGTGCTTTCCTTTACTCTCTGGTCCATCATATTGTCTATCATTACGTTCAGGAATCTTTCTCCCCAGGCTTCTTCCCCCATACCACTTTCATAATTTTCCCAGTCCACTTCTTTACAGTTGAAGTCTCCTACTAAAAACACTTTTCTCCTTTCTTTAATGACTCTCGTTAGACTCCTTATTGTGTCCTCTATCATGTCTTTATATTCTTTGTTGGTCCATGAATTTGTTTTTGGTGGCACATATGTTCCAATGATTGTTATCTCTTTTTTATTAATATGCATCTTAATATACAGTACTTCTGCTTTTCCTTCACCATATTCCACTTGGTTTACCTCCAACTCTTTCCTTAACATTATCATAACTCCTCCTCCTCCTTTCCTCCATACGTTATATCTATTATTTATGTCTATTTTGATTGCCTCATTCAATTTTGTTTCAGCCAGGCATACAATATCCGGTTCTTCTTTCTTTATGTAATCTTTTAGTTCTAATTTACTTGATAGAACTCCGTCAATGTTCGTGTTCATCATTTTTAGTTTCTTGCCCTTATCACTTTTAGTTAAACTTGCTCCACTGTTTCCTCTACCTTCTCTCTCATATACCATTTCCTTATCCTGTCTCCTAGAATTCTCCAAAAAAATGACCATTCATTATTTTTATCCCTTACTGCTGCCGCCAGTTCATTGTATCTCTTCCTTTCTTCCTCATTTCTATTTTTCCTTTTATATATATATATATATATATATATATATATATATATATATATATATATATATATATATATATATATATATATATATATATATATATATATATATATATATATATATATATATATATATATATATATCCATGCAGCCTTCCGTTTCCCGGAGTTTTGTAGTTCTATCTCTTCTGTTGCTGCTTGTGATTTTAGTAGTATCTTTATTGGCCTTGTTGTTCCATCTTGGTAAGGTCCCATTCTATGTATTTCCTCTACTTCCTCCTCTAGGTTCTGCCTATCTTTGTCATTTAGATTTTTTAGTAGGTCCTTGACTGATTTCAATTCTTCTTTTTCCTGTCTTGGCCTATATTTTACATTTTTTTTCTTTCATTCCATTTTTCTGCAATTTCCCTTACTATGTTTTCTTTTTCCTTAAGGACTCGTATCATTTTGTTTGCCATGTTCTCGTCTCTTACTTTTAGTTGTTCCTGGATCACTTCCTGAAAATGATCTTTGTCTTTCTTCTCCTGGACTCCCCATGCCTGTACTTCTTTCTGAATCACATCCTGTACTCTTTCCTCTTCTTTGTTAACTAGATCTCTCAGGTCCTCTTTTTCTTTCTCTACTCCAGGGGTCGGCAACCTTTTGAACATAGTGTGCCAGTTTATAATTCATGCCACTTTTTTACTCCCTTGCGTGCCAAATGTTATTTTTTCAGCCCTATATGTAGCCTACGAAAATGAAAATTATAATTATACACTATGACTGAGTATGTAGTGACCATTGTAATTAAAGTAGGATGTATTTTTCTCCACATGCATAACATAAATGTAACACTTTTTGTAGCATTTAGTATTCTTAGAAACTAAAATATACTTCTTTATTGTAAATTATACTCACAATATTAATGCGATCCTTGCCCTTGCTTCCCTTTGGCCAAAGTTGAAATTTCAGGTGAATATCTGGACACCTTGAGCTTTACACAACCCTCAGAATGATCCGTTGTAAGGTTGCTGCGATGGGGATTGAGGATGTGCTTCATGTGTGAAAACATCTGCTCGCACTGATATGTAGATCCAAATGCTGATAGCAATGCAAAAGCTACTTTCTTCATGCAATTGAATTTATCAGGCAGTGATGTCCAGGAACTTAATATGGAGCTGCATGATCATTCGTACTAGTTTCCAATATTTCTCGAAGATCCTTAAATTTAGCTGACCACAATGATGAGGCCTGAAAGTCAATTAACTGCATTTCCAACTCTTCAGTTTCCATCCACTCAAAAAGAGATGCGTCCAACTCACTGTATCTAAACGTGTCTGGTCTGATTAAAAGGAAAACACTGGGCCGATGTTTTGGAAATCTTGAAATCTGATTGAGAACTCAGATTTCAATTCTTGCATGTACACCTGAAGATCAGTAGTGTTGACAGGATGAGTTGCAGATAAGTTTTCAAGTTTTTGAAGTAACGGAAAGAACCATTTTTAATATCTGATGAGTAAACTGCAAGCTTTGCAACAAATGCCTTCCAAGTATCATACAAGTCCATCACTGTTTTCCTGCACCTTGCAAGAGAAGACTGAGGTCATTTAGATGTTTGGTGATGTCTGAGAGAAACATAAGTTTCACAATCCAATCTCTGTCCTCCAGCTCAGGGTAGCCTTGGCCTTTTTCTGTTAAGAAAAGCTTGATTTCATCAAAGCATTCCACAAATCTCTCCAATACCTTCCCACAGCTTAGCCACCTAACACTGCTGTGCAGGGTATATCTTTGTAAGCACTGTCCACCTCTTCAAGGAAAGCTTGAAACTGCCTGTGCGTAAGAGAAGAGTGTGCAACAACAAAATTCACTACTTTTGTTACAGTAGCCATCACCTTGTTGAGATCAGAGCTCGAGATTTTGGCACATGAATTTTCTTGATGAATTATGCAGTGCAATTTCAAAATGGGGTGTCCAATTTTATCCTCAACAAGCTTGGTAAAACCCTTGTTTTTCCTACCATAGCAGGGCACCATCTGTTGTTACTGCAAAAATCTTTCTTATGTCAACCCCTCTGTCCTCAAAATGGTCAGTGAATGTCTTCAGTATGTCCTCCCCCTTGGTAGTGCCATACATAGGTTGAAGACAGCACTCTCTACTTTAACGAGTCCTTCCTCCATCTGTTGCTTGTACTTGGTTAGTTCATTTCTTAGTTCCGCGTTCTCACCCCTCATCCTAGCCTCGTTTTCTTCCACTTTTTTTATCTTTTCTTTCAAGTTCAGAAACTCTTTCTCCTGTTCATCATTCTCTTTACTTCTCATGCTCTCCCTTATCCAGTTGTCTAATTTTTTCTCCAAAGTTAAAACTCGCCTATGGAGGGTAGGGGTTTTCTCATCGAATCCTTCAAATCTACTCTCTCCCTCATCAACATAATCATCCTCTCCTTGTACTCTTTCCCTATTTCCATACTTGCATATGGGTGTAAGTTCTTTCTGACTCATGATGCCTTTCAGTGTAAATTCTGGAGACTATTGCCACACAAGACACACAATTGCCCAGGCCTCTGTAAACTCACAACCTTTGGAGATCAGCTGATTGCGGGAAGCGTTGTTCTGTGCATCTGTTCTTGACCATTGCGCTCGTGTGTGTGTGTGTGTGTGTGTGTGTGTGTGTGTGTGTGTGTGTGTGTGTGTGTGTGTGTGTGTGTGTGTGTGTGTGTATGTATTTACCTAGTTGTATTGTACAGTGTTCGAGCGAGGCTCATAGTGTCCTGTCTCCATATCTCCATTTATCTAGTTTTCTTTTGAGTTATGCACACTTGTCCAAGTACCCACACGATTTCTCCCTGCACACGTGTTCCACTAGAGCAGAACTGTATGCTGTACTGGAGGCACTCCATATTGTGGCACTTCTCCATAAGAATGTATATGTCTTTATTGACAGTCAGGCTGCATTGTATGCCCTTCAATCCACCTCCCTCGTTGACTGTGATCTAGTTAATAAGTGTTTTGATCTCATCCACGCCCTAGAAGGTGCTGGTGCCACGGTCCATTTCATCTGGATTGCCTCTCATGTGGGTATCCCACTAAATGAAAAAGCAGACCACCTTGCTCAGTGTGCCTTACAAGATGACACAGTGGACCCTGGCACTGAGCACACTCTGGGTTATGTTAAAAGTAGCATTAAGGACTTTGTACATAGTAGCATTAGTGATCAGTTGGAGCTTTGTTGCCATAGGGGCAGTAGCACTAGTCTTCACTATGCATGTGTCTCCCAGAGCTATGCTTACACCTACGGGAGACACACTGCATCACATTGCTTCTGCTATCCCAGCGACCCTGGCATCGGAACTCTTAGCGAGCCGCTCCAAGATTCCCCTCTTCATGGCAGGCACCTTTGTTCTTAGTTGCGGCACCCCTAACCCCCCATGGCCCACTTTTGCATAGAGGGCAGCGTTAGGGGTGTCCATTGGCAGATGTAATGCCTTTTTAACGAACTTCCTGATCTCTTGGTCATACGCGTTCAGGGTTCCTTTATTCGTCTTGCCATGAATGCGTGGATACTGATGTTTGGGCACAATTACGCATTTCAAAGCCCACAGCTTCTGCTGCGGCTTGAGGGGAGATCTCTGGAGCGTACTCAAGTCCCGTACCAGGGCCGCTAGGGCCCGCCTTGGCTCAGCGTGACACTTAGTCGGACCCACCTCCAGGCCGAGGTATTTATAACTCTCGCCGGGCATCACCGCTCTCAACCTCCTGTCACCGGCATAGAAGATGGAGGGGTCAACCAGCCACCTCTTCCTCTTTCCGTCACCAATGATGTTCATAGTGGCACATTTCTCGTGGCCCAGTTCCAGCCCCACCCTCCCTGCCTCGATGACCAGCGCATCAATCGAAGCCTGAAGGCCCCGAGGGGTGGATGCTGTGAGTACCACATCGTCGGCGTAGGCGATGTAACTCAGGGGTATGCCGGCTAGACGCGCCCCTACGTCTGCTGGCAAAGAGGAGAGTGCCCAGTCCAAGGTGATATTGAACAAGTAGGGAGACAAAGGGTCTCCCTGGAGCACTCCCCTTGTGATATTGATGTTATCCCCGAGAATATTAGTGCTAGCCTTTTCATATAGGCTTGTTACTAACTCAGTGAGTACAGGTGGAAATCCCCATCTCCTGGTTGCGGCTACCAGGGATGGGTGACTCACCGAGTCAAAGGCTTTTTTGAAGTCAATGAAGGCGACTGACAAGTTCTTAAATTGGGCCTTGGCGTCACTGATCAGTCTTTGGACAAGGAGGATGTTGGCCGCTACACCCTCCTCGGGCGCGAAGCCTTTCTGCTGTGCAGGCATGGGCGACGCAGCCATGAGCCATGCTGCAATGATCTTATTAAAGAGCCTAAGAAGGATTGATGTTATCGTGAGAGGGCGAAACTCACTTGGCTCCTTGGCCTCAGGCTTCTTCGGGATTAAGGTTGTTCGTCCATTGGCCCAACTCCAGGGGACATCTTTTAGGAGCAGGAGGGCATTAAAATCCCATCCCAGCTTCCTTAACTCGAATGCACATATGCACTCAAGTCCTCTGCCATCCGGCCCGGGGCTGTAGCGGCTTTGGTGGATCTTATATCCAGTTTAATCTCATCTTCAGTTATCGGGCCGGCGACATTGAGAGTGGTCCTTATAGCAGCAGGTGTTCTGGTCTCATTCCCAGACTGTCTTTGAAAGAGGCCTGCCCAAAAGCCTTCATATTGGGCGGAGTGGTAGGTGGACCGTCAGGGATACCTTCAAGTATCTCCTTGACGGTCCGGCCTCTCTCTTTGCGCCACATTGTCTGTACTCTTCTGTACTGCCTTCTTCGAATAGCCTTCTTTTTGACTCACCGGCCCGCCCCTTCCCGGAGGTCTGTATCTATAAGCACTCGGTGGGCACCACAGATCTACTTGGTGCTCCACCTCGCCAATGCCGGTGGGAACGGAAAGTCCGAGGGCATTAGGTAATTGCTGCATGCTAGCATGGATCTCTTCCTCAGACATTATGTGAGGAGGAGGTGGCTGGGGACTGCCAGAAACAGGTCCCAAAAAAGATGGCATATCCTGGTGGTTGATAGAGCGTCCAGGTGTTAATGGAGGTGAGATTGCAGGACCCTGAGGGTCCAGCAGCCGATCGGACCCGGGCCTTGTAGGATTCCGACCGGCGCGCCCCCTTGATCCCCTCGATGGTCCGATGGGGGAGGACGTTCTGTTGGATCTTCTGGTTGATGTTAGAGGCCCCAAGATTCGCTGCCTCGTAGTCCACCATCATGGCTATTTCCTCAGGGTCCCATCTCACCCTCCGGCGCTCGGCCTTTAGAGCTACCGCCTCCGCAGCATGGAACTGGGAGGGGTGCCGAGCGCGCTCGTGGACCCGTCTTCCTTGGAAGTTCCGGAAGACCTGGGAACACGTGGGGCAGGTAGGACTCTTATCCCCATTGGCCTCTGCCATTGCGACACAGTGCTTCCAAAACTTGTGTGCCGCAGAATCGCCTTATAGGAATATAGTGAGCAGAGTTTCAGAAGCAGCCAAATCCTGCAGAAAAAGCTGCTTCAGGAGGGAAAGTATTTGCCGTGGTTTAATTTTGGGAGCTTTCCCGAAGTTAAGCCACATTGCCCAGCAGGAGGCCACGAGGAGGCTCTTTCCCTTTAACTAGATCAGTGAGTGCTTCTCCTGGTGTGTGCTGTGTGCTGTGTGCTGCACTAAGGGGACACACTCTGCCTCACTATATCAT
The DNA here is from genome assembly GCF_017591435.1 of Portunus trituberculatus. NCBI lineage: Eukaryota > Metazoa > Arthropoda > Malacostraca > Decapoda > Portunidae > Portunus > Portunus trituberculatus. Next base: position 12,091,198 of record NC_059274.1, read on the forward strand.
GGAATGTCCTCTCATTGCTGAATTTAGGCCACAAGGTCAACATGACTTGTATAGTTTCATTGACCATCTCCTAGACTCTGCCACTCTCTGGGATATACTCAGGGAATATCCTCATTTTGCTCCAACACTGTAGGATGTTCATGCAATAAGGTGTGCAATATGTATATTTATTGATTGAAATACTTGTATTCTTGTTATGTATACTGTCTAGTGTTAGATTTTTGATAGTTTAACCTTAAGTCTTTGCCCAGGGAGTGGGTGGGGGTGGCCAGTCCCATCCTCCTCCTTTGTTGTATTTATTTATTAATTCAACAATAAATGCATCAATCAATCAATCGAGCGGGGCTCATAGTGTCATGTCTCCATATCTCCATTTATTTAGTTTTCTTTAAAGTTATGCACACTGTGTGCTGTAACAATTCCATTATTCAATGCATTCCATTTTTCCAGTGTTCTGTGTGGAAAACTGTATTTTCCAATATCCTTCACACACTGCCTTATCCTGATCTTTTCATGTCCTCTTGTCCTTCCATCTTCTTCTGTCAACAGCATCATGTCTTCTTTGTCTATCTTTTCAATATCATTTACTATCATCTCCTCTCTCCTTACTCTAATATATTCATTTGTAGTATCCTTGTACTGGCAATTATTGTAGTCATTTCCCTGCTTTAAGAGTTTCTTCAATGCTTTATCCTTTGCCTTTTTTGCTTGTATGTGTTACTGTACGTAAGAGTTTACATTTGGTCTAGTATAGCTTGTCCTCTGTCATGATAAGAAGTGTTTAATATTTTCCTATGTGCATGAAAACACATGTAGTGTCTTTAAGTATCAGTATTTAATGCCACATAAAGGTTCGCCTGGATGCTATTTAATTTTGGTGTTTGCCTAGCCTATAGCCTCAGGGCATAACGAGTCTTCACTCACGAGAGAGAGAGGGCGCGAGATTCAGACGTGCGCAGGGAGACGATAAGGTAAACATTCTATTCTTTGTAACGTCATAGTGCCAAATTGGTTGTATGTGTAGTTTATAACTAGTATAATGTACTGAAAGTGTTTGTACAAGTGAATAATGTTACTTATAAGAACTAACATGGAGGTCAATCTAACCATTTATATTGTTCTCTTGCAGGTCAAACTTTTTTTTTTTTTTTTTTTTTTTTTTTTTTTTTTTTTTTATGCAGGACAAACTGTAATCTCTTTTTCTGCTTCAGGTCAAACTAATTTTTTTTCTCTCTTGCAGCTCAAGTTAATCTCTCTCTCTCTCTCTCTCTCTCTCTCTCTCTCTCTCTCTCTCTCTCTCTCTCTCTCTCTCTCTCTCTCTCTCTCTCTCTCTCTCTCTCTCTCTCTCTCTCTCTCTCTCTCTCTCTCTCTCTCTCTCTCATGCAGTTAGGTCAAACAAATGGTATTTTTACCAGTGCTCTTATTCCATTATCATCCCTCGCCTCTGATCCTATTTATTACTTACGGCGTTACCAGGAAACGATGAGCAGCTCGCCACTGTCACACCCCCACCCTACCGTCGAGAAGATAATACCTGGACACACACACACACACACACAATCTTTCTTCTCTTTCGTCTGTATTTTTCCTATTTTTTTCTTTACCATCTTTGCGACGAGTAGTTTAAGAGTTTTAGAAAATATTGATATAAAACCAGGAATTATTAGGAAATTTATTCTTGAACTAGACGATAGGAAAGCTAGTGGTCCTGATGAGCTACGTGCCAGAGTACTTAGGGAGGTTGTAGACAGTATTTCTGAAGCACTTAAGTTAATTTTTGAAAGATCACTTAGGTTTGCTGAGATACTTCAGGACTGGAAGTTAGCTAATGTTACACCAATATTTAAAAAAGGTAGGAAGGATGATGCGAATAATTATAGACCGATCAGTTTAACTAGTATAGTATGTAAGATACTAGAGAAAATCATTAAGGGTAGTATTTGGGAGCATTTAAATGAGAATAGATTAATTAGAGATACCCAACATGGCTTTAGATCAGGGAGGTCCTGTCTTACAAATTTGCTCGATATCTTAGAATATATTACCAAGGAATTAGATGATGGAAATAGCATAGATGTTATATATCTAGATTTTAGCAAGGCGTTTGATAAGGTACCGCATAGGAGGCTAGTGTACAAATTGAGACTACATGGGATAGGGGGTAGGTTAGTTGATTGGATTAGTGAATGGCTTTCTGATAGGAAACAAAGAGTAGTATTAAATGGGGCAATGTCTGAGTGGAAGGAAGTGGTTAGTGGGGTACCCCAAGGATCAGTGCTAGGACCTCTTCTTTTCTTGGTGTACATTAACGATTTAGATATAGGAATTAGTAGCAAAGTATCAAAGTTTGCAGATGATACTAAGATAGCATGTGCAGTACAGGGTGAAAAGGACAATTACAGAATACAACGAGACCTGGACAGGCTGATAGCATGGGCAGACAGGTAGCAGATGGAGTTTAATTCTGAAAAGTGTCAGGTTATGCATTTAGGTAAAGACAACACAAACTTTAGCTATGAGATGGAGGGATGTTGGCTAGAGGCAGTAGAGGAAGGAAAGGATTTAGGAGTAGTGATAGACAGGACTATGAAATTTTCAAAGCAATGTTTAGAAGCAAGAAATAGGGCAAATAGGATCCTGGGTTTTATAAATAGAAATGTTAGTTATAAAAGTAAGGAAGTGGTTCGTAGCTTATATAATTCCTATGTTAGGCCCCATTTAGAGTATTGCATACAGGCCTGGTCACCCCATTATAGGCAGGATATCAACATGTTAGAAGCAGTTCAGAGAAGAGCAACTAGGATGATACCAGCATTAAAGCACCTGGAGTATAGAGATAGATTAAAGGAATTAAACATGTTTTCATTTGAGAGGAGATGTATAAGAGGGGATATGATAGAGTTATTTAAAATGTTCTCAGATACAAACTACATAGATGTGAGATCTTTCTTTGCCTTAGAGGAGGGAAGTAGGACTAGAAATCATGGCAGGAAGATTAGAAAGCAAGGCTGCAGGTTAGATATAAGAAAATATTTCTTTAGTCATAGGAGTAGTGATAGACAGGACTATGAATTTTTCAAAGCAATGTTTAGAAGCAAGAAATAGGGCAAATAGGATCCTGGGTTTTATAAATAGAAATGTTAGTTATAAAAGTAAGGAAGTGGTTCGTAGCTTATATAATTCCTATGTTAGGCCCCATTTAGAGTATTGCATACAGGCCTGGTCACCCCATTATAGGCAGGATATCAACATGTTAGAAGCAGTTCAGAGAAGAGCAACTAGGATGATACCAGCATTAAAGCACCTGGAGTATAGAGATAGATTAAAGGAATTAAACATGTTTTCATTTGAGAGGAGATGTATAAGAGGGGATATGATAGAGTTATTTAAAATGTTCTCAGATACAAACTACATAGATGTGAGATCTTTCTTTGCCTTAGAGGAGGGAAGTAGGACTAGAAATCATGGCAGGAAGATTAGAAAGCAAGGCTGCAGGTTAGATATAAGAAAATATTTCTTTAGTCATAGGGTGGTAGACTTCTGGAATGCATTGCCAGAGAGGGTTGTAAATAGCACTAGATTGAGAATGTTTAAAAACAGATTAGATAAACACTTAAATTTATTAGATTTATAATTATGTATAGCGCTGCATGATAGTTTTTATAAGAAATTTACTATAGTTAAACAAGACATGATCCCCATGTATGGGGATCACAGATTGTAGAGGAGTTTGCTGCAGGACTTAGCCCTGTTAATGGGCCAAATATTTAGAATTAGTATGTAATGTATTGTGTACTTGTAAATGTATCTTTAAGTACTGATGACGAGGTCGCTGTGCGACTGATACAGGATAACCTAGATGGGCCCTGGTGGCCCTTTGTTATCAATTATTTGTTATGTTATGTTATGTTATATTTCTATCATCTCGATTCTTATTTAGTGTATGATATATTTTCTATCTTTCTATACCTTCTATATTCTCTTTACTCGCATCTATCGTGTTTCTATTCACATTTCTCACTAGTTTTCTGAATCTCATATTCCTTTGTTTTAATACAGTAATATGAACAAGGTTGTGTTTCTTAGGGTGTGGTGTGAATGAGCAAGTGAGAGAGCTGGCATTGGGAGCCGAGCGGGAAAGGCAGCGCGGCATGTGTAGGCTACGGGAGGCTAGCCAAGATGTATGAAGATTGTACTGTACTTATGCTATGGAATGGTTTTGTTACTGTAAAGCATACTTAAGAAATATAAAAATATGGCTGATTTCCTTGTGTATAAGTTTCCGGTGTATGTGAGTGTGTGTAACTGTGTGTGGTGGGTGGATGGTTGAGCGAGGGTGTGGGTGCAGGCTGCAGACTGGGGCACATGACGTGAAGCCTGTGGTGACCGGTGACTGGTGAGGCGGTGACTGGTTCACTCTGGTATTTACACGACTGCCAACGGAATAATACATAAGGTTCAGTCTTAGGCGCTCACGAGGGAATATACTTTGATTTGATAAGTTTATTGTTGAAAAAAAAGTACAAGAAAGGAGATGGGAGGAGCCTGCCACCCATTCCCCAAACAAATGTTCATAGAAAACTAATGTATTGCAGTACAAAAATAAATAAACTTAAGTATATTTACATTATTTACAAAGGTGGAGCAAAAAGTGGGAAATCCTTGAGGATGGCAGGGATGATGTCATTGTTGAAGAACCAGCTTATCATTGGTGGCAGGTCCCAGTTCCCCTGTGGGCGGAAATGCACCAGCAAGGGACACTCCATGACATAGTGGGCAAGTGTGTGCCCTGCAGGACTGTGACACAGCTTACAGGGCACAGCAGCAGCCCCACTGACCTCCCAATAGTACCTGTAACCCAGCCTGAGACGCATAGCAACAAGGTCATGGGCGGCACTCTTCCTGCCATAGGTGACACTGCTGGTGTGGGAGACATGTACATAATGGACTGAACTGGGACTGCCTTTCCCATAACAAGTGTCAAGGTTATGAGCAATGGTGCTGCAAATATGACGTTTAAGCTGACCCTTGATGTTATTATAAGTGTGTTCAACAGGACAGTCAGCAATGCCAACATGAGAAGGCACCCAGGTGAAACATACTCTGACATTATCTCTCTCCAAGAGATCAGTAACACCAAGACACTTGTTGATGAGATCACAATCAGCAGGGGAAGGAGACAACAATGAATATAAGGCACCCTGACTATCAACAAAAAAGTAAACATCTTTCCCCAAAGGAAGGACAATTTGTAAACCTCCTAGCATGGCATATAGTTCTGCAGACTTATGAATAAGTGTAATTTTAGCAGTCTTCAACAGCGATGGAAAAGTTCCAGTCGCCACAGATTGATTGAAAAGTATAGTCAAAGGGATTGCAAACAGATGAGAATTTCTTTTAATAACGGTGGATGATATATCATTAATGCCTAAATTCTTTATTATTTAATTATTTGATTACGGTATTGAGATCAAAGGTAGTAACAATAGGGCACATCGTAGAATTTGAAAATTACCTTTAAGATAGTTGTTTGGGTCTATATTTACATTTGAGAGATTTCTATCGAGTTCAGATGCAAGAGTGGAAAAGTAGTTGCTGAATCAATCAATCAATCATGGTGGGTATAGGCCGTGAGGCGCGTCGCCTCGCCTACCCTATGGCGCCACTCCAGGCGGTCACGCCTCGCAAGTCTCCATGCAGGTTCCCTTCCCATACCAAGTAACTCCCAGCAAGAAGCAGCCATGAGTTCTGTGGACGTCCCCTTGGCCTCCTCCATGCTGGGTTATCCCTTTCGGAGACAACCCGATATGCAAGATCGGCTGAAGGCTTTTGATGTATCTGATGGGTCACTTAATATTGAATTGTTATACTGCGGGGATTTAATATTGCTTTTTTTTTAATGTATTTCCTTTCAGTTCATTAATTGCTTGCAAAATCTTTTTTGTATTATTATGAAAGTTTGTAATTACCCTAAAGTAACAGTTAATTTTGACAGCCCAAATAATTTGAGTAAGACTATTTCTATATTGTTTACAAGTCTCATGAGAGACTGTTCCAAGTTTACATATTTTAAACAAGTTACATTTATGTTTAATAGATTTAAGTATTCCACTTGTAAGTCATGCATTACGAAGTCGTTTATCAGTAACAAGTTTTGTTTTTATTGGAAAATTTGTATTCTAACTTTCATAAACTACTTTATAGATGAGACTGAAATTATCATTAATATTTTCAAAATTTAGTATTTCTTCCCAGTTTATCATGTGTAGCTCATTGGTCAATAGATCGTGATTATTGGTATTGAAATCTGTATAATTAATCTTATGTTTAGATTTATGTCTAGATTGCTGTTTGATATTAATGAATATAGGGAGAGGGTCCGATATACGGCAATGAAAGATACCTGATAAAGAGGCAGGTGTAAAATTAGTCCAGATTTGATCGAGTAGAGAGGATTGCTCAAGCTCAGGAACATCAGGAAAACGTGTAGGTCAGGAAAATGATTGAATGTCTGCATAGCATTAGGCAAAAAATTAGTAGGAACATGAGTAGAGTGTTCCAACAAATCAATATTGAAGTCTCCTGTAAGTAAAGATTTATTGAGTCTAAAGTTGTCGTTATTCAACAGATCATTTATGATAGACGTAAATTCATTGACACCTATATGTTTTCTGTTAGGCCTATCAATAACAGAAATTATAAGATTTGAATTACCTAATGTTAACTTAGAAATGCAAAGTTCAACATTTTCATTAATGTAACAAAACTAGTTCAATACTTGTGTCTTTAGCATATTGTTAGTAAAGATAGAGACCCCTCCGTTTTCTCTCTCAGTTCTTACTAAGTAATATGAATTGCAACCTTCCAATGAGTAAAGGTATTTGTTTTGTTCATGAAGCCAAGTCTCAGTAACAGCAATCAAATCTGGTAATTTTAGTAAACAATTAAGGAAAGATTTCAACATATCAAAGTTTTTGTGTAGTGATCTAATATTAAGATGTAAAATGCTAAGGTAGTTGTTACATATTGTCTCTGTAACTGATATATTGTAATCAAAATTAAAATATCTAGATAAAGAGTTAAGATCTTGCTGACCTGAGATTTTTTCTATAACACTCAATTCTCAGCTTCATGAGAGCAATTCATTATCATCATATAAAGAATTATATAAATTTCCCATATCCTGTACAAAGGCAAATACGACTTAGTAAATACAGTAATTAAAAAATAGAAAAATAAATAAGTATACCTATGGATCTCCAGGTATGCAAAGAAAAAAAGGAGCTTAGTAGTAGTAGTGGTAGTAGTAGGTGCAGTAGTAGTAGTAGTAGTAGTAGTAGTAATAATAGTAGTAGTAGTAGTAGTAGTAGTAGTAGTAGTAGTAGTAGTAGTAGTAGTAGTAGTAGTAGTAGTAGTAGTAGTAGTAGTAGTAGTAGTAGTAGTAGTAGTAGTAGTAGTAAAAGAAGTAGTAATATTAGTAGTAATAGTAGTAAAAGTAGTAGCGATATTAGTAACATAGCAACGATCTCTGAAGGCTTAGCAACAGACAATAGGTACAAGCTTACTACTTCACGCAGTTCACAAATCCACCCTCGTGTCTCTAATTGGTAGGTGTGACGAAGGTTCCCAAGCAACCTTTACAAAAGCAATCACTGAGTTATCAAACATTAAAATTCAGATGCACAGTTACAGGAAGGTAAAGATTTTGAAGCATTCACGAAAGTTTCGGACGCCAAACGCCACAATGCTGACTCTCACGCCACCGTCCACGGCGTCAGAATTCATAGCTGTTGTAAGCCAGCGAGTGCCAACATCGCGAACTACGAGGCCAGATACAGGACACAAGAACACATGAGTTGCGGTGACAAAGTAGTTTTCATTTCCTGATGATCATACATTTTGGGAACAGAAGGAAAGGAAAAGAAGCAAAGAACTATGGATTTGTTCTTGTGGCGTTATTACCCAACGTTCAGAGGTTACAGATGTCCCAGAATTCCTTTAATAATTCTTCTCTCCGGAATCCAGTTGTCAGCTCACTCATGCCTAGCTAAAAGAGGCATTAACACTGGGGATGGAGAAATATATGTCATGCCTCACCTACAAATATAAGTAATAGTGTCTAATAGGTCCATAACATGCTATATACTCGTTACGTTCAAAGGAGTCATCAATATTAATATGTTATACATGATGGAAGGTGCTACAGTATTGGTTATGTCCACATACGAGACCAGCTTTCACATTGTATGGATCTATAGCTCAGAATAGACGTTGGTTATCTGTGAACTGCTATTTTCTTCTCAGCTCTGCTGCAAAATCCACCACTTGCGTATTTCTGTTTGAGCTGCAACGTTCCATTCATCCATGCAACATTTGAGTCAAGAATGAATTGGTACAAGCTGATGTGAAGCTTTTTTTTTTTTTTTTTTTGTAATGGTGTTATTCTTTCATCCTCATTTCTTGCACTTATTACAGTATTTCTTCATAGCATAATATAATCTCTTATTTAACGTTTATTTTTTTCTCTATATCTCCTTCCTTACATCTATCATCCAGTTCTTTTCTCTTTATTCATTTTTTTTTCTCCTCCCATTCATCCATTATCTTATTCAGTTACTTTCCAAGTACACATCTCTTCCAATTTCGTGTTTTTCTGTTACCTTGTATCTACGGTTTTGTCTCGCCTTGTTTCAGTCCATTCTGGTCGAGGTGTATCTTCGTGTATCGTGGAGGGACACTCGCCTCGTCTTTCCTCATTCCATTTTCAACGCCTCCAGTGATGCTCCTAAGGGCTTATCCAACGCCCAGGAGAAAACATCTATGACAGAGTCCCCAGCGCTACTGAAGAAGGTGAGGTGAAACTACTCTTCGCTTGACTTTAAATTGCATAACTGTCATGTGTGTTTGATCTTTATTTTGACTCGTGTTTTGATTTAATTAGTGAGTGTATGCCTTCCTTTACCAGTGCCTCTCTCCTGTTGCAGGTGTGGGTGCCGAGGCACTCGCTCCCTCGACACCTTCACCTTCCTGCAGAAGTTCCAGGGCGTCACCATTTCGTCAGATTCCACCGTGTACACCTCCGTCATGTGAGTCGCTCGTCTCTCTCTGCCACTTTTAAAATTTAATCAGTAAGACAAAGGGAACAACAAATCAATCAGTCATTGCTTGTAACACTATGAGAATTGCTACTTCATTTTGAATTATTCTACAAGATTTCAGTTATCAAAGACAAATTTGAAATACTTGCAGATTTTACTGAAAAAGTCCGTCTGTTTTGCTGCCATTATGTATTTTCTTATCTTACCTTTAATCTGCACAAGACAGTTTTTTTCAGCATGAGGAGAAGCCGTAAAGATGAAAGTGTCACTAAAGAAAGTAACATTTTCAAATCGTTCATTCTCTCATCCCTGGCCACGAGTCTTCCATTCTCTCCGCTGTTCCAGGATGCAGCTCAAACTTGTGTGCAGCATGTCCTTCTACATGTATCCCTTTGACGTCCAGCGATGCACTGTCTTTATCAAAAGCTGTGAGTACCTGAAGGCCCGCCAAACGTTAGTGTGTTTGTGGGAGTTGGGAGTTGGGAGGGGGGAAAACTGAACGGGACATGAACAGACAGACTATATTATTTTAGGCTCTTGAAACGCAATCAAGTAATTGCTTTCATCTACATAATCCAAGAATGAGGGATACTATTTCTCACAAGCCGCTTTAGAGTCTTTACTGTCCTGTTGTGTGAACACTTGCGTGCCTTTGAAGTCAGTGTGGTTTCCACCAGCTCTCATAATATCCTGCCTTCTGAGTTCCCTTCACACTATTGTCTCTCTTTGATAGTAATTGTACTTACTTGACTTGACAAGATTACAAAAGCAACGAAATATCAATATACTGCAAACGCCTCTACTGAAAAGCAAGCATCTCACCTCCATTTTGTTCATATTTGGCTGCCACTTTCCTCCGTGAGTTTGAGACGAGATCAGATGTTTTTTGGCATCATGCTGTTCTGTCAGACTGAAGACTTTTTACATATCAATGAAAACAAAAATGCATTCCGTTCTTCAAATTACCCGGGTTGTGATCGTGAAGCGCGAGGACGCGCGGAGCCCCACTATGCTGACGGTGGCGTACAAGGGCTGGTGGCAGACGCCCAAGGTGCACCTGCGCCTGGCTCTGGATCCAGTGCCCAAGTGCGTCCGGCAGCTGCGTGGGGAGGGCATGTGTGAGCTGCAGCAGAGGTTCACTCAAGGCAGGGGACCTATGCTGCGGGTTAAGGGCCCCACCAAGAAGCTGGTGGTGCGCCTGTATAAGGGGGGAAGCCTCATGACCAAGGGCGAGATCACCTTGGGCGACCTTCTCTCCTGCACCGCCCAAGGGATCACCCAGGTCCCCTTCGAGGCCAAAGATGGAGGCAAGATTGAAAAAGCCTTCGTAGAGATGGCACAGATCAGCCCAAATCCCACACCGCTGCCTCCACCACTGCTCCCAATGACATTCAAATTTCTGTCCCAGGACTCCCCACCTGGACAGTTAACATTCCCTCCAGCACGAGAGCCAACGCCCTTCAGGCTTAAGCAGATGGTGGACGACATGTACGGGCCTGCTGCTGACAAGACTGATTGGTCCAAGCCTTTCACGCTTGACCCTGGAAGCTTGACCGAAGAGAAGGCACCATGCAGTGAGTATGAGACCGCTAATGAGGACACCAACACGCAAGACAGTGACCAGGACACTGATGACGAATGGAGCTCCCTGCCTGACGAGTACTTCACCTCAGACTCGTCCTGCGACCCTGGTCTGGCCTCAGACCTGGAGAATCCTCCCCTTCTCCAGGATCTGACCTCAGGCCAGGACAACCACGATAGTGAAGATCACAGGGAGGCAGACCTGGAGAATCCTCCCCTTCTCCAGGATCTGTCCTCAGAGCAGGACAATGAGGATCACAGGGAGGCTTTCCGTCACGAGGCAGAGTCGAGCACTGTACTGTTCCAGCCTCTGCCCTTGCCTCGCCTCAGCAGTGCCGATCGAAGTGACATCCTGGGGCGCCGCTGGCTCTCCGATGACGTGATGGACCTGGCGCAGGATATACTGCAAAGGCATTTTCCGGAGACTCGCGGTCTGTACGCCTGCGGTGCGGCCTTCACCTTGCCGCCGCTCCAGCCCGGCGACACGTCACTTTTCCTGCAAGTGGTGAACCGATCCGCGCCGCTGCACCTGGAGTCCATGGCGGACTATGGCCGCCTGGCTGGTACCCACTGGCTGCTGCTGTCCTCCTACGGCACGCAGCACAGCGGCCAGCTGGCTGTGTATGACTCAATGTACGACGAACTGTCCGCCTGCACAACTGCACTGGTGGCGCAGCTGCAGGAGCTGCACGTGCCGCCACCTGGCGCTGTAATGCGGCCTGTGCAGCGGCAGAATGATGGATACAGCTGCGGCCTGTTCGCATTGGCCTTTGCCTTCAGCATTGCAGTGGGGCAGGACCCGTGCACCGTGCGCTACGATCGGGCCAGCATGGCACCACACCTGGTGAAGTGCCTGGAACAGGGCATCGTGGAGGCTTTCCCTTCTGTGCCTGTGAGAAGAGGCCGCTGAAGTGCATGTCACCTCACACAGTACTCTCGGAAGTGATTTCAAGAAGATTTCTCTAAACACTGAACGACCATGACTGACGCGCCTCATCATCATTTTCTTTCTCTCCTTTCTTATCTAATAATGTAAATACACTATGTTCATTAAGTGAAAGAGAAACATTCTAAGTTTATTAGATATTCTTATGAGTTCATACAAACAATTCGCAAACAATTACAAAAGTAAAAAAAATCTTTATTAACTGAAATATTTTTCATATCAATATTGTCTTTTATTTTTCATTTTTCAAACATTTAACTGGAATATTTCTTTTTAATTTTTCATGCTTCAAACTTTTTGAACTACATTTTTTCCAGGGCACCCTTAATTCACTAAGTCAAAACGTGGATAACAATTTTAATCTCCTTTTATCCTTGTCATGTCCTATTTTTATGAAGGAGAAAATGCCAGACTTCTTTGTACAGAGATAAACGTTTCCTCTCTTCCTCTGCCTCCACCTCCAGCTACTGCAGACATCTACCAGCTGCACGAGCTCGCTCTGGACTGGATGCCACCTGGACTCAGCACAGACGAGGACCTCAAGCGGCAGCTGGCGAGCTATGACTTTTCGGTGAGGAGTCTGAACGGCACCACTTGTTCCTGCACCAAGTGTGTGCCCGGTGAGTCAGTCCCTGGCCTCTCTCACGCACTCAAACACGCATTTGTCAGGAATAGGAATCACAAACCTACTCCCCGGCACTCTTAAAGTCTAATCACATCTCAAACACACACAAGGAAGATCAACTCAATTGGCTTTTTGGTGTTATTTGTATATTGGTGCATAATGTATTAGGAAAAATTCAAAACATCTAACTTGGTGACTACAATGTCCTCTGACGGTAAATTTGTGAACTATTCAATCTAACACGGTCCTCTGTCGGTAAGCTTCTTAATTAGAGTGGCAGGTGTTTGAAGCAGGAGCTAAAGGTAGCTGGTGAGACTCGTGGTGTTGGTGCAGCCATTACCGACACTTGACAATTGCAAGTGAAGCAGTTCGTGCCTATCAAATCCTCGTGACACTCGATCTAAAGAATTTCCTGTAGCACTGCCTTGATTTGCCGGTTGTAACGGTGTATGCGGTGAAGTGGACAGTGAACCAGTTGACAGTCAGGTACTCTCGTGTCCTCAGAGACGTCGCTGTGTCTCCGCGTCCTTCTCGTGATTCGCCGCCACAGTTTCATCCACGTTATGAGTTCCTTCGTGCCCTCTTTACTCTTCGTGGTGGTGGGGTGGACTTCATTCTTCTGGCCCGCCGAGGTGGTAGTAGGTCGAAACGGATTGGTGATCACCTCGCTTCTCACCATCGCCTCCATGTACACCGGCATCAGGTCAGGCGTGGGGAGTATGTGTGGGATGGGGTTGTGGCCATGGTGACTCTCTTTCTTCGTACTGTGTTGTAGGGTCAGCCGCTCGAGTCCACTTTTTCCCTCTTTTTCTACTCATTAATGGCTGGTGACTTAGTTCTTGTTCTTGTTGATGCGGCCTTATTCCCCGGTGCTGTAGGGTCAGCCGCTGAAGTGCACTTCTTTCATCTGTTTCTGCTCATTAATGGATAGTGACTTAGTTCTTCTTCTTCTTTACACAGCTTATTCCCAGTGTGTGTTGTAGGCTCAGCAGCTTACGTTCACTTCTTCCATCGCTTTCTATTCATTAACAACCCTTATATTCTCCAGCCTGGCTATGTTTTGTACTAGATGCAATAACAGTTAGTGTGGAAGACACTGTTCGTTTTCTGTTAATTTGTCCTATTCTTATTAACATTGTTTCTTCTATAGAAGTTATCGTTCCATAAAGAAGATGTAGAGATGTGCTGCATTATTTTTCCATCGAGTATTTTTCTGCCTCACGCTCCTCATCGGTCTTAATCTACGTTTTCCCTCAGGCAGACAAGTCCCACCACAAGCTACGTGAAGGCCCTGGACGTGTGGATGTTGATGTGCATTCTACTCACCACTGTGCCTCTCCTGCAGTACACCCTCATCCTGTCGTGAGTACAGTACATAAACACACACTCATTCTATTGTGAATTGTTTTCCCTTTCTTTCTTCCCTTCCTCTTTCCCTAGTTGTGGCAATACTCAATCGTCATCAATTTTGTGGTGCTTCTTTTTCTTTTTTTTTTTTTCAGTTTATCCTTTCGTTTTTTCAGCTTTTTATCTCTTCCCCATCTGCTGTCATTTTCTTTTCTCTTTTTCTTTTCTTCCCCTTTCATTATCGTTGTTGTGTTATAATCAATTTCTTCTAATGTTTGTGGTAAGATTTTATGCTTCCGTTTTCTCTAGTTTTTTGTTTAACCCCTTCAGTAGCATGACGCATTTCCATATGCCTTTTAGTTACTATTTTGAGATTTTATACAGCTTCAGAAAGTTATGTGGGTGTTAAAATAGTAAAGACTCTGCCAATTAATCTTCTGACCTTCATAGACCCTTCCTAATGCACATAATAGGGTCTAATCGTACACAAATCTTAAGGTAAAAAAGTGTCCCAGTACTGAAGGAGTTAATTTCTCGAGCTTTTATCTCTTCGCTATCCGTTAACTTTTTCCTCCCATCTTTCTCACTAGTTCCTCCCATTTCTACATATCTCATCTCTTCCTTATCTGCTCACCTAATTATGAACAAACTGTTGGTACTACATTTTATTTATTTGTATGGCTGTTGTTTTGATACTTAACTGTATTTGACAGATGGAGGAAGACCAGTGACAGCAGCGTAACGAAAGTAGTGCCCGGGTAAGTACCAAGATGATATTACGTAAAGAGAAAATTTTACAACTTCAGTGCAAGAATAAAGATTCGATAACAAAATTTTTTTTACAAAATTAGATAACTTTACTGTAAGATTAGGTAAGACAATATAAAAATACAAAATATTAAAATGAAACGCTATAATTTTCACTGCAAGAATGAAGCTATGATACGATAACAATTTTTTATTTGCAAGACTAGATAACTTAGGTGAAATTAAGTGAAACGATATAAACACACTGTAAGATTAAAGGGAAACGCTGTAATTTCCATGTTAGATTAGATATAACACTACAACTTCATTGCAAAATCCAATGAGACTGTAACTTCCCTGTTAGCTAAAATGAACCGCTACAACGTCACTGCGAGATTACATAAACGATTCTATCTGTCAAAAGAAGTCTGCGGCGCCCTCTGGAATCTCTGCCACTGAAATCTATGAGACACGCAAGAGATGGTTGGCCGCCTGGGATTACCTATCTGTTTCCTGCTCTTCAACCTTGCCTACTGGCCCTCCTACCTGACCCCGAGCCTCCACGCCCTCAATTGAGCCGACCACCACTGTGTGCGGCGCCCTTATGCCGCGGAGCGCTCTGAACTAATGTGCCGAATGTCATGTCGTTTGTTACTCGCATGTGTGTTGTTATTTTGTTACTTTTTTTCGTTTTTTTTTAAATATTCCATGATATAAATTTTTACCAGAGCAATAAGCCAATTTGTATTTGTATTTTGTATTTCAGTTAATATATAATTGACCTTATTTTCTTGATATTCCAACATTTTTTTTTTTTTTTCAGTTCGTGAGGTGAGAAGTATTAAATCTTGCTACATATGTTTTATTTATTTTCATTTACGGTCATGAAGAGTTTTGAATTTTATACTCAAAAAGAAAGCTCTGCTGTGTATTTTCAATAGACTATACAATCATGCAGTTTTCATACCATACAAGTACACACGTTATTATTGCATTGAGTCGAATCTTTCAGTAATAATTTTTAGCAATAAGCTTTGAACAGTACAAATTGTACATTAACTAACCCATTTTTGCAGAATATTTAGTGATACATTTTATTGTCTAATTTGGCAGTAGGTTTAGCAACACGTTCGATGGTACACCTTAAGTTCTACGTGATACACTTGCAATCATTTAAGGATACCTGCATGGTGACAGAGTAGACATACAGCCAGGTAAACATCAACTCAGCAACATAACACACGAACACTGTCTGCATTCTTATCACCCTTACTTGCAATATCAAAGCAAGAATTATAGCACTTACAGGTCATTATATACTTACACAACTGCAAAGTGAAGTTACAGTCCTTATGTTTCGATGGCCTGCTTAAGATAATTGCAGGTTGGATGCTTGTAATGGGCTTGTAACAGTTGAGTGTGGTGCAGGTAGCGGTGCTTCCTGCTGGGGAGTCGGTGGGTGCATGTGGTGAAAGTGATGGATTGTTCGCCTTTACTAGAGATTAGAAAAAGTTGATTGTTTGGTCATATTTGCGTGCCTCACTTTTGGCAGCGTTCCCAGTGCCTTGATATTGGATGATATCAGAGGTGGCCACGTTGATACGGAATTCAGGGTCAGTTCCTCAATTTTAGTGTCAGGTCTCATGGGAATGGCTAAGATTTTGTAGGTTACGAGAGAAAAGATGAGCGTATTAAAGTCAATGCGTACACACAACCAATGTGTAGGTTGCTTTTAACACTGATCCATTCTGCCTCGGAGTAGCGCACCTTTTCAGTATGAGTCCTTAGCGTTGCTCTGAAGCTCTGTGAAGTAATTTAGGGATCGACTCAGCGTTACATCGACGCCCGATGCATCTACAAAGTAATTCAGCTTCCAGTGAAGGTAAGAAATGAGCACACGCTTCATTCCAGTCCACATTGCTGCACCTTCAACAATGATAGTGAAGCATTACTAATTGAAACATTTTAAAATTAATTCTTTCACTTGTTATTTCTTCTCCATAGCGTACAATTTCTTATCAAGCGGTTTTTTTTTCTATCTCCTTCCTGACATCTATCATCCAGCTCTTCTCTCTTTATCTAATCATTTTGTCTCTTCTCTCATTCACCATTATCCTATTTAATTACTTCCCAAGCACACATCTCTTCCAATTTCGTGTTTTCTCTGCTTCCTTGTATTTACGGTCTTGTTTCTCGTCCTTGCTTCAACCCATTCTGTTTGAGGTGTATTTTCGTGTATCATGGAGTAACACTCGCCTCGTCTTTCCACATTCCATCCTCAACGCCTCCAGTGATGCTCCTAAGGGATTATCCAACACCCAAAAGAAAACATCCATGACAGTGTCCCCAGCGCTACTGAAGAAGGTGAGGTGAAACTACTCTTCGTTTGACTATAAATTGGAAAACTGTCATTTGTATTTTACCTTTATTTTGCCTCGTGTTTTGATTTAATTACTTAGCCTATGTCTTCCTTTCCCAGTGCCTCTCTACTGTTGCAGGTGTGGGTGCCTGACGTGTTCATGTGAGGCACTCGCTCCCTCGACACCTCCACCTTCTTGCAATAGGATTTCACTAATTAAAGACAAAGCTTGAGATACAAAGTCACTCCTCTTTGCTGCCATTAGTGTATTTTGTTATCTTACCTTAAATCTGTACAAGACAGTTCTCTCCAGCATAAGGAGAAGTCATAATGATGAAAGTGTCACTAAAGGAAGTAACATTTTCAAATCGTTCATTCTCTCTTCCCTGGCCACGAGTCTTCCATTCTCTCCGCTGTTCCAGGATGCAGCTCAAGCTGGTGCCCAGCATGTCCTTCTACCTATCCCTTTGATGTCCAGCGATGCACTGTCTTTATCAAGAGCTGTGAGTACCTGTAGACCCGCCAAACGTTAGTGTTGCCATTTTATTGCCATTTCTAAGGAATACAAACAAGATTTACAACTAATAAATACGTCAGGCACGGTCTGTCGAGTCGAGACTCCTAAGACAGACGGTTTTAATTAGAAATTATATGCAGTGAGAGCAGAAAAATTGTTTTACATAATATCTAACCTAGTTAGGGAGTAATCCTTTTTCATTGCAAAGTTAACTTGCATACAATGTGCTGTCACCAAGGTAGAAACCTAACTAATACATTCTATACTCTGATTGAGACACCATATATACAAGTATTCATTAAACAATATGAGAAGAAAAGAAAAGAGTTGTAATAATAAACGGATACACAACACAAAGCATAGGTACAAGTTCATGCTAAAAAAAATGTTTCTTTATTTTGTTTTTGTATGCTTGTATGTTGAAATTACCGAGAAGTTTGATCTCGTTTGGCAGGTTGTTATGCAAGTTCGGGCCGTAACATATGGCGCTATTCTTATAGAATGTAGTTCTTAAGGTAGGGCATCTTAAATTTACAATATTTCTGTGGGTATGAACAGGATTATCAATGACTATAAATATTGAGTTGTGTCTAATAGATTTGTAAATCAAAAGAAGCGTGAAGTCATTGTGTATGGAAACAATATTAAGAATATTTTCTCTACTATAAATATCTCTTATAGAATCGTATTTTTTCATAAAGAAGATACATCTTAAAATTTTATTTTGTGCTCTTTTTAATTTACTATTAAGAAATTAAATGTCATGTACTTGCCCTTAGTGAGACACAGTATGTGAGGTGAGGGTAGCAGAGAGTGTAATGCATGTTGATCATTGCTTGTGAAGTTAAGTTGTGCCGAACGCGATACAAAATACCTGTAATCTTTGAGAGTTTTAATCGTATATCTTCAATATGGCACCTGCAATTTAAATCATTATCTATTTTTACTCCAAGAAATTTCATATCATTAACTTGTGTTAAAACTTCACCGTCTAAAAATATAAGAGGAAGTACATTTTTAAATTATTAATTCTGAATGAGAACATATTTAGTCTTTGAGATATTGAGCTTTAATTTTTTAGATTGTAACCATGATTTAATGATGTTTAGTTCTGATATAATATTCGAATGTAATGAATTTAAGTCTTTGTGGGAGTTCTGAGTTGGGAGGGGAAAACTAAACGTGACATGAACAGATTTATTACTTTAGGCTCTTGAAAAGCAATCAAGTTATTATTTTCATCTACATAATCCAAGAATGAGGGATACTGTTTCTGTTGAGCCGCTTTACAGTTTTGACTGTCCTGTTGTGTGAACACTTGCGTGCCTTTGAAGTCAGTGTGGTCTCCACCAGCTTTCATAATATCCTGCCTTCTGAGTTCCCTTCACACTATTGTCTCTCTTTGATAGTAATTGTACTTACTTGACTTGACAAGATTACAAAAGCAACGAAATATCGATATACTGCAAACGCCTCTACTGAAAAGCAAGCATCTCACCTCCATTTTGTTCATATTTGGCTGCCACTTTCCTCCGTGAGTTTGAGACGAGATCAGATGTTTTTTGGCATCATGCTGTTCTGTCAGACTGAAGACTTTTTACATATCAATGAAAACAAAAATGCATTCCGTTCTTCAAATTACCCGGGTTGTGATCGTGAAGCGCGAGGACGCGCGGAGCCCCACTATGCTGACGGTGGCGTACAAGGGCTGGTGGCAGACGCCCAAGGTGCACCTGCGCCTGGCTCTGGATCCAGTGCCCAAGTGCGTCCGGCAGCTGCGTGGGGAGGGCATGTGTGAGCTGCAGCAGAGGTTCACTCAAGGCAGGGGACCTATGCTGCGGGTTAAGGGCCCCACCAAGAAGCTGGTGGTGCGCCTGTATAAGGGGGGAAGCCTCATGACCAAGGGCGAGATCACCTTGGGCGACCTTCTCTCCCGCACCACCGAGGGGATCACCAAAGTCCTCTTCGAAGTCAAAGATGGAGGCAAGATAGAAAAAGCCTTCGTAGAGATGGCACAGATCAGCCCGAATGCTACACCGCTGCCTCCACCACTGCTCCCAATGACATTCAAATTTCTGTCCCAGGACTCCCCACCTGGACAGTTAACATTTCCTCCAGCACGGGAGCCAACGCCCTTCAGGCTCAAGCAGATGGTGGACGACATGTACGGGCCTGCTGCTGACAAGACTGATTGGTCCAAGCCTTTCACGCTTGACCCTGGAAGCTTGGCCGAAGAGAAGGCACCATGCAGTGACTATGAGACCGCTGATGAGGACACCAACACGCAAGACAGTGACCAGGACACTGATGACGAGTGGAGCTCCCTGCCTGACGAGTACTTCACCTCAGACTCGTCCTGCGACCCTGGTCTGGCCTCAGACCTGGAGAATCCTCCCCTTCTCCAGGATCTGACCTCAGGCCAGGACAACCACGATAGTGAAGATCACAGGGAGGCAGACCTGGAGAATCCTCCCCTTCTCCAGGATCTGTCCTCAGAGCAGGACAATGAGGATCACAGGGAGGCTTTCCGTCACGAGGAAGAGTCGAGCACTGTACTGTTCCAGCCTCTGCCCTTGCCTCGCCTCAGCAGTGCCGACCGAAGTGACATCCTGGGGCGGCGCTGGCTCTCCGATGACGTGATGGACCTGGCGCAGGATATACTGCAAATGCATTTTCCGGAGACTCGCGGTCTGTACGCCTGCGGTGCGGCTTTCACCTTGCCGCCGCTCCAGCCCGGCGCCACGTCACTTTTTCTGCAGGTGGTGAACCG
This sequence comes from Portunus trituberculatus, assembly GCF_017591435.1. NCBI lineage: Eukaryota > Metazoa > Arthropoda > Malacostraca > Decapoda > Portunidae > Portunus > Portunus trituberculatus. Next base: position 12,111,188 of record NC_059274.1, read on the forward strand.
ATCCGCGCCGCTGCACCTGGAGTCCATGGCGGACTATGGCCGCCTGGCTGGTACCCACTGGCTGCTGCTGTCCTCCTACGGCACGCAGCACAGCGGCCAGCTGGCGGTGTATGACTCAATGTACGACGAACTGTCCGCCTGCACAACTGCACTGGTGGCGCAGCTGCAGGAGCTGCACGTGCCGCCACCTGGCGCTGTAATGCGGCCTGTGCAACGGCAGAATGATGGATACAGCTGCGGCCTGTTCGCACTGGCCTTTGCCTTCAGCATTGCAGTGGGGCAGGACCCATGCACCGTGCGCTACGATCGGGCCAGCATGGCACCACACCTGGTGAAGTGCCTGGAGCAGGGCATCGTGGAGGCTTTCCCTTCTGTGCCTGTGAGAAGAGGCCGCTGAAGTGCATGTCACCTCACACAGTACTCTCGGAAGTGATTTCAAGAAGATTTCTCTAAACACTGAACGACCATGACTGACGCGCCTCATCATCATTTTCTTTCTCTCCTTTCTTATCTAATAATGTAAATACACTATGTTCATTAAGTAAAAGAGAAACATCCTAAGTTTATCAAATATTCTTATCAGTTCAAAGAAACAATGCTCAAACAATAACAAAAGTAGAAAAACAAATTATGAACTTGTCGTGATCTGAGCTGTTGCACGACGTTGCACAAATTCTCTAGCTACTGGTTACAAACAGTCAAAGGTTTTTTTCTATCTTTAATTAATATAAATAATATTTATGCATAAGATATTCGATACGGCACCGACAAATAACAGTCACAACTTATTTTGTTGCTTTCTCCACAGCAAATCACTACAATTTCCCTTACAAACATCCATAAGAATTGTTTTAATCTCGTACATTTTCTCACATCAGAACGGATTCCTCCTCCACGTCGTCCACTATATCTTCATAACGTATTACAATATCTGAACACTGTGCTTTATTTATCAGTAAATCTCATATGTAGTACGTACATTTCCTACTTTCAACCAGCTACCCGTGTATAAGAATGACCTTGACTTGGTACATGAATGCAAGCAACCAACGTGACGTACCACCAAATATATTACCATACACCTATAGTTACCTTACTCCGTTCACGAAAATCACAACGTAACACCACCGAAATATAATGACAAATATTGATGTTTTCACACTAGTAACTTCACACAATGAATCTCTTTCTCTTGGTACCCATATACATAGAACTACGTTAACTTCGTACACGAATACACACAAGTAAATATGTTATGTAATACACATGTACATACGTAGGTAGCCATATACAAATTCCTTTACTCATAAGTGAAAATGCAAGTATATAACGACGTCATTATGAACCAAAGTACAAACACATAAATACATACTAAAATAATACCTAAACCTCCTATCATGATTCCTCTTCCATTCTAATTTACCTCCATGACTGCATTGCAACTTATAGCTCCACTTACTGGTTATATGAAGTACAAAACTTTCATGCCGCTCATAGCTATGCAGCCGAAGGTGGCCCGCTTAGAGCAGCGGTTGTCCTCTCTGCTTCCTCTCTCGTCTCTCTCTAACCCAATCCTCTACAATTTCTCTTCAGGAACTTATGGGGGCGTGTCTTGACCCACACAACACGCCCCTCAGATGTACCGTTCACCAATCAAGTACAAGCTCACGTGAATTCCACGTGGTATCAACAACATCTAAGAACGACAACAACATCACAGGATGTTTACCTTGTGTGACATTACACTCCTTTACAGCAGCAGGCCAGACCGCCAGGCAACTTTTCACTCTTACTGTATTTCTATATTTCCTCGCTTTTTCTTAGAGTGTACCAGTTCCGGTACACTCTGCCCCCTTCTATTGTAACCCCTCTTACTGACTTACCTTTGAAACTTTGAAACTTTGAAACTTTGGGTCAGCTGGCTTGAGTCATTAACTGTTTCCTTTTGACCCTCCTGCCCTTCCTAATCTCTTTTATGGCTGGGTACGACAACACACAGCGTACTGGCAAACTATCCATATTTCTTTATTTCTTGTTTCTTCATATTTCTCATATTTCAATTATGATGTGGGCATCCGACATACTGAAATAATTTTCATATCAATATTACCTTTCATTTTAATTTTTCAAACTTCTTTAACTACATTTTTCCAGGTCAATCTTAATTCACTCAGTTAAAACGTGGATAACAATATTAATCTCCTTTATATACTTGTTCTGTATTTTTTTTTTTTATCAAGGAGAAAATGCCAGACTTCTTGTAACAAAGATAAACATTTCCTCTGTCTCCATCTCCCGAGGCTGCAGACATCTACCAGCTGCACGAACTCGCTCTGGACTGGATGCCACCTGGACTCACTCAGCACAGACGAGGACCTCAAGCGGCAGCTGGCGGGCTATGACTTTTCGGTGAGGAGTCTGAACGGCACCACTTGTTCCTGCACCAAGTGTGTGCCAGGTGAGTCAGTCCCTGGCCTCTCTGCTGCTCCTCACGTCCTCTCTCACGCACTCAAACACCCATTTGTCAGGAGTAGGAATCACAAACCTGTTCTCCGGCACTCTTAAAGTTTATTATTATTATTATTATTATTATTATTATTATTATTATTATTATTATTATTATTATTATTATTATTATTATTTTTATTACTGTTATCATTAATACTGTTGTTATTATTATTATTATTGCTGTTGTTATTAGTGTTTTTATTATTATTATTATTATTATTATTATTATTATTATTATTATTATTATTATTATCACATTATTTTCATTCTATTCTTTTATTCTATTATTCTAATATCATTTATATGTAATCTCAACATCTTTACATATACATTTTATATACTATTGTGTACTTATCAATATTCATGGATTATCTTGTACATGCCTTAAAAGCTTTCCTTACAAATAGGCTAGCCATTAAGTTATTGCCAAATGTTCTATTTCTATACATATATGTCACATTTGTGTAACTTATGAGCTATAATAAATGTTCAATGTTCAATGTTCATCTCAAACACGCACAAGTAAGATCAACTCAATTGACTTTTGGTGTTATTAGTATATTGGTGTATAATGTATAAAGAAAAATTCAAAACAACTAACTTGGTGGCTACGAGGTCCTCTGACGGTAGATTTATGAACTTCTCAATCTAACACGCGTAGGGCTGGGCAAGAACCGTATTATTTGGAACCTACGGTTCCGATTCTGTGAGCAGTGAGAACCTTGGGAACCGGTTCCGGAACCGGTTCTACCTCGCCTCTTATATATATATATATATATATATATATATATATATATATATATATATATATATATATATATATATATATATATATATATATATAATACAGTAGTATTAGCAGTAACATTGAGTATGGTAATTCCTAATAATATTGATAATAATAATAATAATAATAATAATAATAATAATAATAATGATAACAACAACAACAACAACAACAACAATAATAATAATAATAATAATGATCCCAGGCGGTAGGCGGTCCGGCTCCCCTTTCTCTCGCGGTCGCAGGCAGTTCAAACCAACTGCAAATATACGTCGATGCGGTTCCGGCTCTGCCTCATGGTTTTATAGCTCCATGCATATTGCATAGCGCTCACTGTCCCACGCGCCTCTCCCCACTGGCAGTCCCTGACGGTTCCGCCTCTGCCTGCCTTTTCACGGTTCCGCTCTCTTCTCGCGGTTCCAGTTCTCCACATGGTTCCGCTCTCCTCACGGTCCCGCGCGCCTCTCTCGCAGCCTCACCTAGCTGGCGGTCCCTGACGCCTGACGGTCCCGCCAGAGTATATACTCTGGGTCCTGCCTCTGCCTGCCTTTTCACGGTTCCGCTCGCCTCTCTCACAGCTTCACCTCTCTCTCTCTCTTTTTTTTTTTTTTTTTTTTTTGCCATTACCCTGGCATGGGTATTAGGCCATTTTTGCTATTTTTATTTTTTTTTCTTTAATTCAGTTTTGTTATTTATATATACAATTTTATTTACTTAATGTAGTTTTTTATCATTATTTTATTTATATATATTTTTTATTTTTTTATTATTTTAATCTCTCCAAAAATAACATTGTACACACTCAGAATTCCATACACGCTTCATTCACACAGGGACCCTACTCTTAACTCAAAACTATTGTCCTTTGTCAGGGCATGGGGAAGGGAGGGATAAATCACAGGCAAACAGGGTGGCTACGTAGCATCACTACGTATTGCTTATATACATGAAAGGGAAAACATTCACAATTTCACATCATATCTCGCTGCGTGCTGCTATTTGTACCCTATGTCATGACGTCACTGGACATCTACCAATCAGTGCTAAGAAATTATTACGCATATGGCAACACTAAATCAGTGACGACTATAATAGTCTGACCGAGCTTAATTTACGGCTATGGTGGGGCGAGGGGAACTCTACAGTGATGCCACGTTTCAAAAAAATGCGATGTGAAATGGAAGTTATTGGTGTACAAGGCATCGCAAATACCATCAATTCAGATGTATAAAATTTCGACTTGTGTATATAGATGGCTGAATCAACAGTAACCATCATATGCATAAAAAACTATATAGTACCATACAAACATGGCATCCATATTCAACAGTGTTGCTGATATCAACTGTAGTAACTTATAATGGTACTTAGCGTATGTTTAGGGTGTGTAATAATATCAGCGTTACAGATATAAGATAATGAGCATGGAAAAAAGAAATAATCTATTATCCAAAGTGAAAAAAAATATAGTAGAAGTCTTGTGAGTGGCGGCAATACTGATGTACCCAGCCTGGCCAGGCCAAATAGCCTCACCTTGTAGTACCAGATGTTGTTATAATTATAAGATAAAATGCTCACATTTACTGTCTTTTACAGTAATTTCAAGGGTGAGGCATAATCGCATTCATAATTCGTAAGTCAAGCTAATGTGTAGTTTCTATTTTTACAAAATAATAGGTATATGCCATTACCTAAGTGAAAAAAAAGAAGAAACATTTTTCACTTGTGAGCGGCAACTCTTCCACACCCAGCTGGTGGCCTTGACACATGGTGGTGGCGACGTGACTGACCTCGTGCCACTCACTTATATATATATATATATATATATATATATATATATATATATATATATATATATATATATATATATATATATATATATAAATATAAATGACTCTCTGCTTACCTTTGATTCTTTAGTAAGAGAGAGAGAGAGAGAGAGTTTAAAAGAACAGTAGTGAAAACGTGGCATCACTGTACAGAGATGCACGGCCCCCCCATGGCCGTAAATTAAGGCTGGTCAGACTTATAGCCATAATGAACGAAATATTTTCAAATCTCTCATGCGATTTTTTTTTTTTTTTTTTTTTACTGGTTGAAGGGACTCTTTTCACATACACACCATTTCGTTCATTTTTAGATAACGTTTCCAGAACTTTCTGAACAATTCTCATGACTGCACATTTCAACCACTGTATATTTGTTTTTTATATGTATCTCAGAGAATCGGCCATCATTATTCATGAGGAACCGTTCAGACGGAACCGGTCCCAAGACTCGGAACCGGTTCCAAGCAAGGCGTCTTAGAACCGTCGGAACCGGTTCCAGAACCGGTTCCTGCCCAGCCCTATAACACGGTACTCTGTCGGTAAGCTTTCGAACTAGAGTGGCAGGTGTTTGAAGCAGGAGCTAAAGGTACCCGCTGGTGAGACGCGTGGTGTTGGTGAAGCCATTACCGAAGCGGTTCGTGCCTATCAGATCTTCGTGACACTCGATCTAAACAGTTTCCTGTAGCACTGTCTTGATTTGCCGGTCGTAACGGTGTATGCAGTGAAGTGGACAGTGAACCAGCTGACAGTTAGGTACGCCACGGCCTTCTCATACAGGGCCTGATGGATGTGACGTCACGCGGCCGTGACGTCAGTGCGTCTTCTGGGTGTGTCGGGAGTGTTTTGGAACTCCACCGTGGTCTTGTTTGAAGTGGTTTTGGTGCACTCACTAGGCCTCCTGCCATGTCTTACAAGTGTTGCGTTCCTTTATGTAAAGGGAATTACAAAAGTGGGCCAAAGGTGTGCTTATTTTCATTCCCAAAAGAAGAGAAGCTTGAGCGGGCTTGGCTTCATGCTATCAAGCAAGCAGACTCCACCCCAACCAAAAACACCAAGGTAAGTAAACTAAACCAATGTTTATTGTATACAACTAGTATAGTTTTATCCACATTATAATACAGGGTGTAACACGAGTTTCTGCGAATACTTCTAGAGGTGAAAGTACAAGTTTGTTTAGTCGTGGGGTGAAATTCAAGTGCATGTGGCGGGGTGACTGTTACACTGGCTGGGCCGGTCGGGTGTTTTATGTCATAGAAACACTACATCAACTTACTCCACCTTACTGTAAGTGTGTGGCATTTTGTATATATTTTCTTCTTTTAGAAAATCACACAGCACAATCAAAATTTATTTACCGTCACCGTCTTAACGTGAAATTTCAAACAGCTAATTTTCTGCTAGATAGCCTCACTACCGCCTTCCTGCCAGGGGAGGTGGGTAGCCTTTTATTTTATTTGTCACTAATTACAGACATGTTAACATTGTGTAATGTTTACCGGTAAATTCCTAATCTGTAATACCACTTGTCTCATCATGGGATACTGTAACACCCACACATTTGCAGAAATGATTGAATAACCCACTACTTTTCACCATCGAACAATCTGCATAACTCGCTATCATTTCTACAAGTTTTGGGGTACAGCAATATTCTGCAATGAGACGAGTAGTATTGACTGAGAGATAATTTATAGATAAATCTGACACCGTGTTAGAATGTCTGTAATTACTGACAAATAAAGTAATAGGCTATACGGGGACACCTTGCCTGCCTGAGGGAGGCTAGCAGCAGATCAGCTGTTCGGAATTTCACACCAAGATTGACGGTAAATAAATCTCGATGGTACTGCATGATTTTGACAGACAAAAAAATCTCTGTTGAAAGTACCACACACTTACAGTAAGGGGGACATGGTGTTTCTACGAAATAAAACAATCGTCCGTACCAGCCACACGTAAATTTCACCCCACGACTAAACAAAGCCTCAAAAGTCATATGAGTATAGAACATTTTTTTACTTAGAATAACTTGTTCTTTCGCCTCCTAGAAGTATTCGCAGAAACTCGTGTTACACCCTGTATAATGATGTGATGATATCAGTTTATGATATATTTAGTGTAGGTGAACATAAGGAACCTTGGCTACTCGAGTACTACCTTAGGCTTGGTTAGGATAGGTAAGGGTAGGTTAAGTTAGGTAATGAAACAAATGTATTGATCAACATAAATGTTTTGAAATCAAGAACAGCTTTTATGCAAATTAATTGTTGGTGAGATAAACAGAGGAAGGTGGGCAATAACCTAACCCTAGCCTGCCCTAACCTATCTTAACCTAACCCATCTAAAGGGATCTAAAGAGGGTGTTTTTAGCTTGCTGGTTTAAAGGGGTGTTTTTAGCTTGCTGGTCTAAAGGGGGGCGGTTTAGCTTGTTGGTCTAAAAGGAGTGTTTTCAGCTTGTTGGTCTGAAGGGGTTGTTTTTAGCTTGCTGGTCTAAAGGGTATGTTTATCTTGTTGGTCTAAAGGGTATGTTTATCTTGCTGGTCTAAAGGGGATGTTTATCTTGCTGGTCTAAAGGGGATGTTTATCTTGCTGGTCTAAAGGGATGTTTATCTTGCTGGTCTAAAGGGATGTTTTAGCTTGCTGGTCTAAAGGGTGTGTTTTTAACTTGCTGGTCTAAAGGATGTGTATTATAATACATATATATATATATATATATATATATATATATATATATATATATATATATATATATATATATATATATATATATATATATATATATATATATATATATATATATATATATATATATATAAACGTTATCACCACAGGTGTTGGTGTATAGGGTTTATGCTATTATTTAGCTGACTGTACTAAAAATTTTGAAATTAATAAAAAAAATCTAAGTAAAATATATGGTTCAGGTAAAATAATGCAAAATATCATCATCATACGTTTATATTGTAAGACAAAAGAGATAGATCATCGATAAAAACATAGAAATGATAGAACATTTATGGGAAAAGAGATGAGCAGAGCGGCGCGGCGATGGCCTACTTGTGCTGACGTCACATCTGATCCCTCAGGCCTGTATAATTATGAAGGCCGTGGGTACGCTCGTGTCCTCCGAGACATGGCCGTTTCTCCGCGTCCGTCTCGTGCTTCGCCGCCACAGCTTCGTCCACGTCATGAGTTCCTACGTGCCGTCTGGACTCTTCGTGGTGGTGGGGTGGACTTCATTCTTCTGGCTCGCCGAGGTGGTGCCAAAGAAAACTGTACTGGTGATCACCTTGCTTCTCACCATCCCCTCCATGTACACCGGCATCAGGTCAGGCGTGGGGAGTACGTGTGACATGGGGTGGTGGCCATAGTGACTTCTTCATCGTGTGAACTTATTCCCACTGTGTTGTAGCGTCAACAGGTTGAGTTTACTTCTTCCATCAATTTCTATTCATTAACTGCCCTTGTATTCTTCAAGTCGGCTATGTTGTGTATAAGATGCAATAACAGTTAGTGTGAACGATACTGTTCCTTTTATATTAATTTATCCTATTCTTCTTAACATTCTTTCCTTTACAGGAGTTACCCCTCCTTAAAGAAAATCTAGAGTTGTGCTGCATTATTTTTCCATCCTTTACCTTGTTGCCTCACGCCTCTCACTGTCCTTTATCTCCGTTTTCTTTCCCTCAGGCAGATGCGTCCTACCACCAACTACGTGGATGCTCTGGACGTGTGGATGTTGATGTGCATTCTACTCACCACTGTGCCTCTCCTGCAGTACGCCCTCATCCTGTCATGAGCACAGTACACACACACACTCATTCTACTGTGAATTGTAATGTGTGGCTGTGCCCAGTAAAATGTATGGTATGGATGTGATTACATGAAATGAAAGTGAAAATTGACAAGCTAGAAGTGGGACAGAATAGAATAAGTAGAATGGCACTGAATGCACTGAGATACACAGCAGTAGAAGCTCTGAGAGGTGATATGGAATGGAGCACTTTTAGGGAAAGACTAGTAAAAGCCACACTTAGATACAAGGTTATGTTGGAAAGAATGGATGATAAAAGAATAGTGATGAGGGTGTACCTATGAAGTGAAAGTGGAAGTAAATGGAGGAAGAGGTGCATGAGAATGACAGAGAAGAGTGGATTACAAGTTGAATTAGGATGAGAATGGCTGGGAGGAATCAAAATTAGCGTAAAATTAGCGTGAATGGATCGTGACAAGAGAAGGCAGAGTAGGAAATGGAAGAGTGAGATAGACAGAGGTGAAGTGGGTGGGACTGAATATATGGAAGAATGAGATGGAACGAAAGAGTACTATGGAATGATACAAAGAAAAGGAAGCCCCGATGTATGAAAGGTGGTATGATGGCAGCCTGGGTGGTGATCTTCTCTTCCAAGCTAGGGCACAGAGTATGGATATGAATGCAAGGAACTACAGGTGGACTGAGTCCCGCAGCAAAGTGTGCCAGATGTGTGACATGGGGAGGACGAAACGGTGGAGCATGTCATGCTGGAGTGTGAGAAGTATGAGAGAGAGACAGGCATGAGATGATGCGAGTGATTTTGAGTGAATTAGGGCATAATAGGAATGAAAGAGTGGAGAAGACAGGAAGGGAATGGATGGTGTTGCTGGTGGGACTGTGTAGAGAGACGAGTGAAAGGATGATGGAGGATGTGAAGGAGTATCTGGAGACAATGTGGCGAGCGAGGTGTAGGGATGATTAGTGAATAGATTACTGCTCTTTTTTTTTCTGCTTGTCGTGTTGCCATAGAGGCAGTGGCACTAGTCTTCACTATGCACATGTCTCCCAGAGCTGTGCTTACACCTATAGGAAACACACTGCATCACACGACAGAGTGGTAATGAGGCTTAGATTAGGCTACAAATACTTTTGGGAAGTCAGTGCTTCTGGTGTGTGCTGTGTGCTGCACTAAGGGGACACACTCTGCATCACTATATCATGGAATGTCCTCTGAATGCTAAATTTAGGCTACTAGGTCAACATGACTTGTATCAAGGCCGCCTGGGGACAAGGCCAGGTCACAGTTTCGCGGGTCTCCTGATACGTCATCAGCCGACGATCGGCTACCGGTCTTCGCCTCAGTTAGTTTTGAATGGACAGCAGTGGGGTACGCTCAAGGCCGCCTGGAGAACACGCTTCGCGCGACTTGCTTTCCATTATAAAACTACTTTTGACAATGCCTTCTACTTGCTGTGTACCTTACTGCAAAGGCAATTACAGAGTGGTGAGTGTATACCAATTCCCTCAACAGCCTGAGCTTCGGAGGAAATGGTTACAAGCCATCAGGAGGAAGCATTTCACTCCAACTCATCACAGCAGGGTAAGCACTATACAGGTATTTGTTGTTTTGCATGATCTACTTGCTAAGTTACGAATTGGGTACTTTCCTGTTATTGCCCCACCACTAATTTTAGGTTAGGTTAGTTTAAGATAGGTTAGGTTAGAAAATTAGTTAACCTAACCTAAGATTAAGAAAATCAAATACAATAGAAAAATCAGAAAATTAGTGGTGGGACAATAACAGGAAAGATACTCTTTAAAAAATTAAAGCAAAGATACAAATTTATAACCTTATTGTAAAATTTGTTTTTACTGACTACTAACTTAAATCTTTAAAAATAATACATTAACTGTAATTAAAAACATGTATAAGATGCTTAAAATAGGTAAAAATTTGTGAATATTAATACTAATGAGAAATATACAGAGTATTTAAGAAGAGATAGAGAGTGAGAGAAATGGCATTTGAATTATTTTATCTAAGGATTTGAAAGATTTGGTTACAGAAGTGAACAGGAGGAATGATCGCATAATGTGGGTGTGACTGTCTTTGGATGAATTCCCAGTGAACATCTTCAGTGTGTACGCACCACAAACGGAGGAGGAATTGAAGAAGGTAGGCGAGTGAAATGTGCATAGTTGGAGGAGACATGAATGGGCATATTGGAAAGGGAAATGATACTATTAGTCGGATCCATGGCGGAAATGCATATGGTGATGGAAATGAAGATGGAGAGAAAATTATAGACTTAGCTTTGTCTTTTGATTTGGTGATAGGAAAACCATATTCTGTAAGAAAAATGAACATCTAATTACATACCGTAGCGGGGATAGAGCAAGTCAAATAGATTTCCTACTCTATCGCTGGAACAATATCAAGGAGATAAGAAATTGCAAGGTAATACCTGGTGACCACGTGACAGCACAACACCGTCTGGTTGTCATGGACCTCTCCATAGCTGTTACACACAGACAGAAAGGGAAAGTCACGACGTAGAGTAGGATTAAGTAGTTCAAACTGAAAGACCAAGATCTTAAGCAGGCCTTCAAAGATAGATTACTAAGTGATATGGACATGAAAATAGAAGAGGTAAACGGATGGTGGAATAGAGTGAGTGAAATCACCTTGAGAGTTAGAAAAGAAGTGCTCGGTGAAAGTAGTGGCAAGATATGAGAAAATAAAGAAACATGGTGGTTTAATGAAGAGGTACAGCAGAAAATACAAGCAAAGTAGATGGCAAAGAAAAGATGGGAAACAACAAGGTTAGACATAGATAAAGAGTATGACAAACAGTGCAGTAAGGATGTGAAAAGAATTGTAGCAATTGCTAAGTCGGATGCGTATGACAATCCTTATGAAGAGTTGGATACCAAGGAAGGAAAATGGAGAGTATTTAAGTTGGCCAAGATGAGAAACAAGAGCACAAGGGACATTACGCATGTTAGACAGATATAGAGATATTCTATAAGGTGGAAAGAATATTTTGAGAAGTTGCTAAGAAAATGAGAGATTCATTAGAGATGATGGAGAACCGAACTACCAATTAGTAGGGAAAGTGACAAGACAGGAGGTTGAAGGAGCACTGAAGAAAATTAAAAATGGCAAGACAACAGGGCCCGACGGAATACCAGCATCAACTGATCAGAGAAATAATGGAGAAGGAAGTTATACCAGAAAAGTGGAGAGAAAGTACCCTGATACCTATATTTAAAGAGAAGGGAGACATCCAGAGCTGTGAGAACTACACACTAAGAAATAATGGGTATGTAAAGGGTGGGAAAAAGGTAGATTTAGTGATGAAATACAAACACCCTTTTAATACCCTTACAAATCTACCCTCTCAGAAGGGGTAGCAGATCTACCCTTTTCATACCCTTGTGTTAATCTCAAATCTACCCTTTTCATACCCATACCTCAAGCTCAAATCTACCTTTTGTTCCCCCCCACCTCCCTCTCCCCCCCATAATTTAGCACCACCCTCCCCCCAATAATTCAGCCCCCAACCACCTCCACCCCATAATTTACCACCTCCACTACCCTCCCCCAATAATTCTGCACCCCACCACCTTCCCCCATAATTCAGCACCCCCCACACTCTCCCAGCCCCAACACCACCCTCATTCTGTAGAACACAAACAATGGATTACAGAAAACTTTTATTTACTGCTCAATAAAAAACATCAAGCTTTTTGGCCCAGGTACAAACAGTAGCTGATACCTTGCACTGCATTTTGAAAATGTGTTTCTCCAAAAACAACAAAGTTTTTTGTATTTACTTTGGATACTCCAAAGCAAATACCCAGTAGGATTGAAATAAGGTTTCAATCCCACTTTTAAACTTTGTTGTTTTTGTGAGAAACACAGGTTCTCCATTGATGTAGAGCTGGTACCCCTTTTCATCTCCAACCAGAACAGGAGAGGGGGTCTTGATGTTCTGAAATGAAGATACATACTAGTATAGCTTAAGAAGGCAGGATGCTGCTGCATGAAAGAAAACTTCAAAATACTTAACAAGCAAATGAAATAAGAAAGGTGATTAACTAAAAATTTTTCCAAGTGCAATGGCATAATAAAAACTACAAAAAACTGAAGAATTAGCAAAAGTTGTATAAACTGATTTGCATCACAGTGAGTCAAATAGGTGAAGAGGGTATAAGAGGTAAACTACACGTAAGGTGACAACAAAGTACCTGCAGGAAGAAAGGATTATGTGCGAGGAAAAGACACAGAAGGAATTTGTCTGCCATGGTTAGTCACACATGTATGTGTATGTATATGAATAAATGAAACTCATTATTGGACCTTTTGCCAGGCTCAGGGTTATAAGTATTCTTCTGGGCATCATACAGGTGGTCTTAAGCCACTTGCCTGGCAGTGAAAAGCAACAACCAGCTGTGCATTAATGCCATGCAAGATGACCAAGAGTTCACATATACTGCCCTAAAAATCATCCACCACCACAAATTTTATGGTAACTTGGCAAGAGACCTAAGAATGAGTTTCAGGGGGACAGCATGAAACTAAAGAAGGCGCCACTATAACGAACCCTGATGTGTGTGTGTGTGTGTGTGTATATATATATATATATATATATATATATATATATATATATATATATATATATATATAGAGAGAGAGAGAGAGAGAGAGAGAGAGAGAGAGAGAGAGAGAGAGAATATTTATGGATTCTTACCTCAATGCTCTGAACAATAAGCAATTCTTCATCCTCCTAGAAAAGGGATGGAAGAACCTCAAGGGCAAAGCGTAGTCCATGATCTGAAAAGTACAGTTTTCCTAGTAACACTGGTAACTATAATCACTGCCACCCATTTTTGCTAAATCACACACAAGCAGGTGTTAGGTCAGATCATAAATGTTACTTTGGATCATCACTTGAAAAATTAATAACTGAAGGGAATACCCATCCTCACCCAAACTTCTAATATGTAGATGTAATTTTTAGTCACCTTAAACAGAAAGAAGTGGGACAAAGACATGCTTGTGCAAGACACACTGTACTAAATGACTGACACACACATCGCAGTATTTCAAACAAGCTTTTTTGAGTCTAGGAATCTGGGAAGATTAGTGCATGAAATTTAAGATTACCTTTCCTCTGCTCTCAAGTAGAGTGCTATCGAGGTACTCTATGTACCTAGAGTTATACAGCCTGTACTTTTTGCTCCTGCGCTGTGTGTGCTTACACAGCTCGGGGAGTGAGCTGTGAAGCTTGTCCCAAGTTTCATGTGGCTGTAGAATGCCACAAAGGCATGCTTCAGCTGTGAACTGAAAATAAAAAAGAAATAAAATTAAGATTGAGTTATAAAGTTAAAACAGAAGATTAAAAAAAAATTTCCTGTTTATCATTAATATAACATCATTTGTTAATTCCAGATGTCAACATGTTCAAGTTGCACCTATATGTAAAAAAAAAAGGCTTCTAGAACATTAATGTGGAAAGACTTACAAAGTTTCTTTGCCTCAGGACAGGAAACTCTGTGAGGATGTCAACCACAGTGACATTTTCGGCATGAACCCTTGTGCGTCTGTGGTTGAATGTTCTTTCCAGTTTCCTGTTGATAAGCAGAATGTCAGGATTTTCCTTTCTGCATTCTTTTCTAAGAACCTCCAAGTGGGACAGCACAGCTTGAGGGTCCTCCTTGGGCTGATTATCCTGAAAACAAATGAATGAGTCCATTTGTAAACACGGCAGCATGCAGGTGTGTGTCTACACACTTCCTCCACCCTCACACGTTACAATAGTAATCTATTCCGTATTCTGTAACTATTACAATATATGAATATGAAATTTATATTGTATAATTCTGCCAATGCAATCAGTTCTAAAGAAATACAATGCTTACATGAAGTTTCGGCCTCTTTGTTGGAGTCATGCGGAGGGCTTCCAGAGCAATCTCTGCAGAACGCTTGTTCTGCCCTTGTTGTTGTGAGCCAAACTTGTCTTTCAGCAGCTGAAATGACTCAGACTTGAGTGGCAACCGAAGTAGTTTCAGCTTTGTTCTTAAGGACAATCTCCAGCATTTCTAGTGAAAGAAAACCATAATAGAATAATGTCAATACCACTAAAGTTCTAAAAAGCTTACACATCCTTAAATATGCCACATCTGTATACATGACTTAGGTGTGTTTGTGTGTGTATTCACCTAGTATTCACCTAGTTGTAATTTTACAGGGCCTGGGTATCATACTCGTGTGGCCCCGTCTCCATATCTACACACATCCAACTTTCCTTTAAAACTATGCACACTCCTCGCTGACACCACCTCCTCACTCAAACCATTCCACACCTCCACACATCTTTGTGGGAAACTATATTTCTTCACATCCTTCAAGCATATTCCCTTGGCTATCTTTTTACTATGCGATCTCGTAGTTCTATTTAAGTTTTCCTCTCTCAACATCATTTGCTCATTATCCACTTCATCCAGTCCATTCAACAGTTTATAAACCTGTATTATATCTCCTCTTTCTCTTCTTTGTTCCAAGGTAAGCAAATTCATTTCTTTTAATCTCTCCTCATAGGTCATTTCTGCCAATTCCGGAACCATTTTTGTTGCCATTCTCTGCAATCTCTTCAACTTCCTTATATGCTTCTTTTTATAAGGGGACCAAACCACTCCAGCATATTCCAATCTTGGTCTGATTACCGTACTAATTAATTTCTTCATTTCTTTATCCATATAATATTTCTAATCAAATTATACGTTTCTCCAAACATCTTATCAATATGAGCCTCAAACTGCCCATGGTCTTGTATTATCACTCCCAAATCCTTTTCCTTTTCCACCTTTTTCAACACTACTTCACCCATCTTATATGACCCTCTTGGCCGTCTTCCACTCTTCCCCATCTCCATCACATGACTTTTGCTCAGATTAAATTCCATTTCCCACCTCTTGCTCCACTCCCAAATCTTATCCAGATCTGCCTGTAAAATTTCACAATCTTCTTCACTCTTCACACACCTACACAACTTCGCATCATCCGCAAACAAATTAATATAACTGTTTACTCCCTCTGGCATGTCATTAATATATACAAGGAAAAGTATTGGTGCCAGCACTGAACCTTGTGGGACTCCACTCTCCACCACCAACCAGTCCGACTTTGCATCCCTTATTACCGTTCTCATCTCCCTCCATCTCAAGTAGTTTTCCATCCACTTTAACACTTTTCCTTTCAGTCCTCCATAAATCTCTAATTTCCATAGCAGTCTCATGTGAGGTACCTTGTCAAAAGCTTTCTTTAAATCCAAATATACACAGTCCATCCATCCTCTCTCTCTTGTATTTTGTCAACCACTCTTGAATAAAAGCTCAGTAGATTTGTTACACATGACCTCCCTTTCCTAAAGCCAAATTGATGATCCGATAATAACTTATGATCCTCCAGGAACCGTATCCAATATTTCTTTATCACCCTCTCACAAATCTTACCGACCACACTTGTTAGAGACACAGGTCTATAGTTAAGAGGCTCTTCCTTACTGCCTCCCTTATAAATGGGCACCACTTCAGCTCTTTTCCACTCTACTGGTACTTCCCTGTTTCTAATGAGCACCTTATAATATCATATAATGGATCAATCAATTCTTCTCTACATTCCTTCAATAATTTTCCTGAAACTTCATCTGGTCCCATCGCTTTATCATCTTTAAGTTCCTCCAACATTTTATATAACTCCTTTTAGGTATCTTAATGTCATCCATGTGCACATTTCCTTGTACATTCTGAGGCTTTACAAACATTGTTTCTTTAGTAAATACTTGCTGAAACCTATTATTTAGCAATTCCGCTATATTCTTAGGGTCATCTACTATCCCTTGCTCTCCTTTTAATCTTTCAATGGACTCTCTCTTTTAAGTTTACCATTTATGAACCTGTAAAACAATTTTGGATGTTCCTTACTCTTGTCTACAATATCTTTTCAAATTTTCTTTCTTCCTCCTCCTTACCCTCACATACTCATTTCTCGCCACTCTATAATTCTCCTTATTTAGTATATTCCTGCTCTTTTCCATCTTTTCCAAGCCACATCTCTCTTTTCCTTAGCCTTAACACAAGTTGCATTAAACCAATCCTTTCTTCCTTCCTCTCTCGGTTTATACTTTGGTACAAATTTCATAACTCCTTCTTTATAATATTTCATAAAAATCTCATATTTTTTTGCACTTCTCTGATTTGTAACATCTCCTCCCAATCTAATTTTCTGAAATAATTTTTCAAACTTTCTGTGTCCATCTTTCTATAATTCAATCTACCACTCCTGTATGTCTCGTCTTTCCTTCGCTGTGTTGTTGCTATCTGCATTTCCATAACCACATGATCACTCTTTCCCAAAGGACATTTGTATTGTATATCTCCACATAGGTACACTTCTCTTGTTAACACCAAATCCAGTCTAGCCGGTTCATCATCTCCTCTATATCTAGTATTTTCCTTCACCCTCTGTTCCATCATATTTTCCATCATTAGATTAAGAAATCTCTCTCCCATGCTTCCTCTCCAACACCACTTACTAGATTTTCCCAATCCACCTCCTTACAATTAAAATCTCCTACTAGTATCACCTTTCTTTTTCCAGATAATACACTTTCCAAACTCTGTAAAGTATCCTTGATCATATTGTCGTATTCCTTAATGTCCAAGAATTTGTTTTAGGAGGTACATAGGTCACCATGATTATTAATTCTTTTCCATCACTTTTTATCCTTATGCTTATCACTTCTGCGTTGTTCTTCCCATACCAAACCTTATCCACATTTATTTCTTTCTTCGTCATAATCATAACTCCTCCTCCACCTTTACTCTCTCTATCCTTTCTCCATATATTATATTTATTATCCAAATTTACCTTTGTTTTTTCATGTAATTTTGTCTCAGTCAAACACACTATATCAGGCTTCTCCACCATCATATAGTCTTGCAATTCCAATCTACTTGACAGTATCCCATCTATATTAGTATACATTACGGTCCACCCACTGCTCCCTCTATGGGTTCCTCCGCATTCCTTCTTTCCACATACCACTTTCTGACTCTCCTATAACTCTCCAAAAAAACTTTTCTTTCTTCTTCAGACCATTCATCATTTTTCCTTCTCGCCTCTTCCAACAATTCCTTATATCTTCTCCTCTCTTCCTCATTTCTATTTTTTCTTACGAACACCTCTTTACAACCTTCTATCTCTCTTAACTTTGATGTTCTATATAGGATATCCTCCGCAGATTGTTGTGACTTCAGTACTACTTTAATCGGTCTGCTCACTCCCTCCTTATATGGACCCAGTCTATGGATCTCTTCCACTTCTTCTTGTAGGTCTTTTTTTCATCATCATTTAGATTTTTGAACAGATCTCTTACCGTTTTTAATTCTTCCTTAATTCTCTTAGGCTTATATGTTATATTTTGTTCTTTCATCCCAAATATTAACACGCTCTTCTTCTTTTCCGCTATTTCTCTTATCAATGTTTCCTTATTCTTCATAACATTAACCATTTCCTTGGACCTTTCTTTTTTGTCCTCCTTCAACTGATCTTTAATTATTTCTTGTAATCCCACCATCTCTGCTTCCCTCGACTCAGTCCATTGTGTTTTCTTCAATTCCCACTCCTCTCAAACCTTTCATTCTGCTCACTGATCATTTCCTTAAAGTTGTCTTTCTCCTTTACTACTTTCTCCATTTTCTCCTCCAATCGTCTCTTGTACTTTTCAACCTCCACTCTCAAGTGTGCATTCTCATCCACCAATCGTTTTTCATTTTCCTCCAGTCTCCTAACTCTTTCCTTCAAAGCCTTGCGGAATTCTCTATCCTGCTCCTCCTCACTCCTCTGAACTTTTAATTCCAACTCCTCAAATCTCTTTTCCAACATCACCAGTCTACCTTGCATCGTTGCTCCCATTGAAGATGGGCTCATGTTTTGGCTGGCCACTTTCGGTTTCGCTCCCTGAGCCTCATCGACATATTTTGAATTTGGTAACTTGTTTCTTATTGGTCTATCCATTTTATTAAAATGCCTTTAAAACTTGTCAAACTCTTAAAATGTTCTCAAAATTTACCAAATTGTGTTGAAATACCTTTAAAACCTGTTAAACTGTCTTAAAATGTCTTCAAAACATGCTAAACCGTGTCAAAATGCCTTTAAAACATGTCAAACTGTTCTAAAATATTCTCTAATATTTTAGGTTTACTCACAGGGTCTCCAATGTGTGGATATGCCGTAAACAAGGCATTGAGGATACTAGTATATCCTTTTCTTGATGGAGTTTTGAAATGGCAAACCAGTATTTAGCATAGTAACACAATATCAGAAAGCAAATAAAATAAAATAAAAATAAAATGCAATTCTTTAAAAGCATGCAGAGCCCTGCTATTTACTTAAGACATTTCATGGCACTACTATACTTACAAGAGGCCTTTCTTCTGCAGGTCACTAGTGATTACATCAATCACCAACTTCCTATTCATTGTGTTAGGCATATAATCTGTTGCTTTTCTTTTTGTCTCGAGGATGACCTTAACTGTGCCAGGGAAGACTGGAAGCCTGAAAATTAAATTTCTTTTAGGAACTGATAATAAGCAGAGGTAAAAGAAGATTAGGAAACCATTCACTGCAAGTAGTATCTACTTGCAACAGCAGCAATACTAATATTGGTGATAATATTACTACTAATAATAGTCATAATAAAGGAAAATATCAAAATGGACATGCAAGAGACTGTAAATCTCTACCAAAGCAGAGCAATTAATATATGGATGGTTCACCTTTCCACAAAATTTACTGAAACTTATAAGGGCATCTATATACCATATATAAGCACCTCTATCTCTTTCAGCCAGACACACCTCTTGACCAAACGCTTCACTTAAAGACTGCATCAAAGAGCTCCTGTGTTTGGTCTCCAAGGACACAACTTTAACTCGAAAACTCCGACAGGCCTTAAATACGGCTGCATAGCACACTTCCGACAGTCCTTAAATGGGGCAGCTACTTTGAGCGCTAATAAAAACTGCGCTAGCATTGGTAGCGCTGCTATATTTGGTCATGACGTAGTCCTATGGTAGTACTGTCGGCTTCCAGGAAGCACACCGCTCTAGCCAGCTAGTCTCCCGCAAATTTCTGTGAGGTGCGTGAGTGTCGTGTCGCGGTGATAATTATTTACGTATTTACTTATTTACGGAACTATTATTTACAACTATGGCTCCTGGTGCTAAGAGGAAGCTAAAGTTTAGTGATAAAAGTGATAGACAAGGCGGAACAAGACGCAAAGTGCACAGGTTGGAGGTAGATCCCGATCCCGCTATTGTGACAACATCGTCACCCACGCCTAATAAAAACATACGTAACTATAATCAGCCAATATGAGTGAAAACACGAAAAACATGTGAAAACACATAAAAACATGAGCAGTGCCTTACATTATGTAAGAATACACATAAAAGCACCTCCCTCAAGTTGCCGCTACCACAATCTTCTCCAACTATTGGTTATTATTCTGAGACAACCATAGTGAGTAGAGCAATAAAAACTTGTAGGATGATGCATTGTCATGTCTACTAACAGCAGATTTTTTTCCAGAGTAATTTATAAGAGTTGATTTTTTTATGATAATTGCGGTAATGGGAGGGTGTGAATTTTGCGGCCATCGTTCTTAGCGGGTTAAAAAGAATGTGATTTCTATCCTATACATTTCAAACTGAGGGATCATCCCTATACATGATAACTTGCCCAGGTTTTTTTTATTTATTTATATATTTATTTTATTTATTTATTTTTTTCAAAGCCATGCTGCAAAAGATAAACCAGCAAAGAAACACTGACTAGCAACCATATCATATTAAAAACATAACTTAGTTATATCAATAATAATAATAACAGCAACAGTAATTAAGTTCATATATACAGCTACACGTAGTTTATAGCTTACGTGTAATCCTGAAGATCAAGCCATGTATTGGTTGGTGGGAGTGCGCTGGGCCCTGGAGCAGGGTGTTCAACATCTTCAGTTGCACATTCCTCTGGTGCTGGAGATTCACTATCCTTAGCTGTTGCTGGTTTTTCTTCTCCAAGGAGAGCTTTCTCATGGCATTGTTTCAGTTTTTCAATTTCCTCAAAGATCACAATTCTGTCCCCAATGATGGGAACTAGCTGATCGAGCAACCTCTCAGGAAGTTTGAGCAGTCTATAGCCATCTATCTGATTGTCTTTTAAAATAAAGTGGTTTTCATTATAAATGTTAGTTACAATCACAAAACATACATAACTTGTAAAACTAGGAATCATGGCACAAATATACACACTAATGAAATGATACATCAGAGACAGTCCAGTGAAATGGCAATAGGCATGACATAGGGGCTATGTAGATGATGACAAGTGGTCTGATTGAGTGACAGAATGGGACATAGTAACTGATATAAATAGACCTAAAGGAAGCTATATACCAGATGGTGTGATGAAATTAAGAAGTTAAAATCTAAACTGGAGGGTAGATGTTGTAGAGAGAAGTGAATGGAAATGCTGCAGAGAGGCATTACAATGATACAGTCTGATGATAAGGAGGAACAGAGTGAGTTTATATATCTCTATGAAACTCAGTCACATGGAATACTGTGAAGGCATAAGTCTTTGCATCTCTCATATATATTCTATGCTTGTGGCTGTCTGCCAGGTCTTGAGGAAGCACAACAATCCATGATGGCTGACATTCAACCTCAAAGGCATGGGCAATTTCATTAAACTGAATAGGAAAGTAAACTTTAAGGCAGAGATACCAATTTCCCTCAATGAATAAGATATATTTAATCTGAGCAAAGCAGGGCAATTCATTAATGAAATCCAGAATATGACATGTACTTAGACTAATTTTGTACAAAACTCCATTAACTTTCAGTGATTTGACACTGTTAACATAACTGTTGCTGCACGTAATTGTTTCCTCAGCTTATCTTGGATGGTTACTCTCAAAGTCTGAGGAAGGCTGTCAAATATAATATGTTTAACTGCTGCTCGAGGTTCGTTTTCATTTGAAAAGTAATTTTTTGCAGCCAGTTCATGAGCAAGTTTCATTTGGTGTCTTTCAGCCAATGTATGTGTGACATTAACATAATTCCTAGTGTTTACAATAAGTTTCTTGAAATATTGATGATTTGCTTCAAAACTCATGCACCATAAGTTCCTCAAAGGCCCAAACTTTTCAATGAGAGATGGAATATGCATCATATAATGATGCTTTGGAATAAGAAAATCACTGCCAACTGTCTCTTTGAACTTGTAAAGATATGATTCAATAAGACCAGCTAAATGGGGAAGGGATTCCTTTTCTATAATAACAGGGCTAAGAATATAATCCATACATGCCCTGAGTGCCAAATAAACACCCCATGCTTTTGAGTCACTGACTAGGCTTAAATCTACAAGCTGGGGCAAAATCAAGAAAAGTTCAAGCTTCTGTGCAGCACTACCAACAATCTTTTTATCAGAGAAGAAAGTATCTTTAAAAATGTTTGGCTTATCATTGGCAGGTATCTTAACTTCACTGAGATATGTGTTTAGACCAGTAACAGTAATTATCTTCTGTGTATGGAGGGATTTCAGAACAAGATAGACTGTGACTGGTATGACACCCTCTAGGCAATCATGCATTATATCTGCAGGAAAAGAGTCTGGTACTTTAAAATAACTCAGACCAGAAAACACACATTTATGCTTGATGCCATATACAGCAGCAGCATCTTCATCCTCATCTATATATTTTATCTCATTTTCATAGGTTTCATTTGTTCTAGGCCTAAGCTGATATATTGCCAATGCATTCCTAAAGTGAAAGTATTGCACTGTACAATATCTACATATAGACCCTGAGTTAAAGTTGGTTTGGAATCCTGCAATGGCATGGGAAGATAAGTTGTCTCCCATAACTATCTCTAACACAGCTGTGAGCCTATGATCTCTCCCGTTCACATTAACATCAATGCCTTCATAAAGTGTGTGTAAATCCTCTATCAAGGGTTCAAATACTTTCTTGTATGTGGGGTCATACAGCTTCAATGACCTGTGTTTCACAAGCAGGCACAAAAATATAAGGTTTTTGTTTCTGTAATGCAATGGTACATTGTTTATGGTGAAGTATGCAGCAGTTAATTTGTGTTTGCCTCGCTTGGCCCCGATAGGGTTGCAGACCTCGAACTCATCGACATACAGCTGAATCTTCAGTTGTATTGAATTGTTCTCAATGTTGTTAGAAATATTACCATCACAAGTGGCATACAGTACATTAGGATGGTGTTTTTCATGGTGACCTTTGCCTTATAACCTCTAGAAAACCTGGCTTCAAAATCACAGTTTTCAATAAATCAATAATTGGCACATAATGAAATGTAGCTTTTTTTTTATCATGACTTGATAACAAATATTCTTGGGCAGCTATAAATGGGAAATTATGCTAAATAAATTTCTTGAATTTAAATTTTGTGTTTAACAGTTGGTTATGCTGATCCAACAGAGTTTCCTCACCAAGGAGACTTGAAAATGTTTTAGAGTCTGTGGCATTGGCTCCAAGCTCTGCTAATCCCTTTTGTATTGAGGCTCTGTAGTGTTTTTCAGTGAATTTAACCAGGAAATCTATTTCAGACTGGACACTCTCTATCAGTGCATCTGGAAGCATGTGACTCTCTTTTAAATTCAATATGAAAGATGCAGTATGCATTGTGAAATTATCAACTATGTTATTTTCTCCATCACTTTCACTCACTTCAACAAAGTCTACATTGTCAGCAAGATGTGAAGTGCCAGAGTGCTCTCCAGAGTTGACAGCATCTAAAAGTTCTCCTTCACTATCAGAAAGGTTAAAGAATTTTTTTGTGCCATGATTCCTATAATTATGTTATTTGTAACTTGCCACTGTTTTGAAAGTCTTTTGACAATTTTCAATGTGGCAAAGAACTTTAAAATCTTTTTCATGTTCATGAAACAACTTTAAATGGTGTGCATATTGTGAAAAATTCAACAGTGATACATTGCAATAAGAACACTTCTTTGAGAGACAGCTGCCAGACATTGTTCATCACTTTATCTGAAATAGAAAAGCCAGATTAAATACGCACCTATGAACTTTGGAGCCCAGTCTTCTAAACCTATATTCTTAAGCCAATTGGCTACCTCATGTACGTTCCAATTTACTGTCATTTCAAGTGATTCTGTAAAGCCAAAAGTTAACATATCAGATAAATATTGTACTTTCAGTAGCATCAAGGTCATTTTATTGTGAAGAAAAACAACTGAAAGATCAATGCAAGCAGTCAGAAATCTTTCAGGAAAAATTTATTTTGTCTAACCTAACCTAACTTAAACCTAACCTGGGTAAATTTTTACTTTTAATACCACTGTGTTGTATGTGACCCAAGGACTCTTCTGAGGACAATAGTATTTCTGTCTGTGATTATGTTGTTAATTGTAAAACAACCCTATCCAGCCATACACACTTCTACCACCCTATCCAGCCACACACACTAATATCCAACTATATAAACATGCTTTACAACCATAACCAAGAAATATTCCCTGCCTGTCCCCACACACCCATACCTAAAGCAGCAGTCATACAAGCAACTGTAAAGCTGCGGTCACACGAGCAATTAAGTCGAGAATTTTCTGTCGACAATTTTCTGCCGCACTTTTATTCCTGAGTTTGATCACACGGAGTACTGTTGCATTATGGGAGATATTAGCTGGGTAAATATGCAGAATAGGGCCTTCTTCAGAATTGACCTAAAACTTGGTCCTACATATTCTACTAACTGGTCCATTATAGCCTCCACATCAATCTATACAACTAGAATGAACAAGGTTATTGCTTACCTTTTCGTGTTGTAGACAGTATGTCTTTAAAAGCTGACACCAGGTTAACAGCAGCAAACGGCTAAGCTCAGTAGCGGTCTTCCACACGCTCGCGGTGGTATTTGAAAGCTTCGTTTTCCGCATGGACGATGGTTCTTGTTGATTTTGATGAAGCTCAAGATCAAATGTTGTGGTGGTGTTGTAGTTGTGGTGTGGAGGTGTTGTTGTGTTGTGGTAGTGTTGTAGTGTTATTGTAGGGCTGTGGTGGTGTAAGAAATAAGTTATGATTGAAATTTTTGGTGTTATAGAAATTAGAGAAGGAACTGTTTAACAATACGGCCCTAAGTGGCAACTCTCGCAAATCATTGCCAGAATATCCTGCCGTAGTAAACACACATTTTTGATACAGTATATGATTATCAGTACAAAATATGTCCTATTTGCATTAATTCTATACTAAGAAAAATATACTTGTTTTGCAAAGAGTAGATTTTAATACCTAATGCATATGAAATAACACATTTTTCAC
This sequence comes from Portunus trituberculatus, assembly GCF_017591435.1. Lineage (NCBI taxonomy): Eukaryota > Metazoa > Arthropoda > Malacostraca > Decapoda > Portunidae > Portunus > Portunus trituberculatus. The sequence continues at coordinate 12,136,514 of NC_059274.1, forward strand.
ACGAAAACAAATCTACCCTTATAGAAAGAAAAGGGTAGATTTGGGGTATTTGATAAGCAAATATACCCTTGTAGAAAGGAAAGGGTAGATTTTGGGTATTTGATAAGCAAATATACCCTTCTTCACAAATATTCCCTTATACAACCCTTAATTTTTGACAGTGTATCGGGGGATAAAGCTAATGTCTCACACCCTTAAACTATTTGAAAGGGTGTTGGACAGTAGACTGAGACAGGTGGTACGTATCGGACGGCAACAGCTAGGATTTATGAAGGGATTTGCGACAGTCAACGGAATCTTCGCACTCCAACAGAATATGGAAAAGCATCTGGAAAAGCAGAAAGTACTACATATGGTTTTCATTGACTTAGAGAAAGCGTATGATAGGATCCCATGGCAAGAAGTATGGAGAAGACTGAGAGAGAGAGGAGTGCCAGAAAAGTATGTCTGAATTGTCCAAGAATGCTACAGGAATGTTACAACTAGAGTTCGGAGTACGGTTGGCACAACGGATAGCTTTCAGGTGAAAGTCGGCTTACACCAAGGATTGGCACTAAGCCCACTACTATTCAACATAGTGTTCGATGTCATAACTGAAAATGTCAGAGAGGAACCACCCTGGTGTGTATTATATGCTGATGACATTGTCTTAGTGACCGAAAGTAGAGGACAGCTGGAAAGAAAATTAGAAGAATGGAGAGTTGCTTTGGAAAGCAGAGGAATGAGGATAAGTAGGTCCAAAACTGAATATTTTACGACGGATACAAGGGGCGACCAACAGGCCACAATTGGACAGAATGGTGAAAAGTTGGAGAGTGAAAACATTTAAGTACTTGGGATCAATGGTAGACGAGACAGTGGAAATGGAAAAAGAAGTGTGGTTGGAACAATTGGCGGCAAGTTTTGGGTGTGATAAGCGATAGAAGGGTACCAGTAAGCGTGAAGGGCAAAGCCCACAAAGCAGTTGTCAGACCTGCTTTGATGTGTGGGCTGGAAGCAGCACCTTTGAAGAAGATCGAAGAGAGGAAGATGGATGTGGCGGAGATGAAGATGTTGAGATGGATGGTAGGAGTCACCAGAACATACCGAATTAGGAATGAGTACATAAGAGGAACAGTGAAAGTAGTTGAAGTCTCCAAGAAGATCCAGGAGTCAAGGTTGAGGTGGTATGGACACTTGAGAAGAAGAGTTGTCGAAGACCACGTAGGAAGGGAGATCATGGAAATGGAAATGCAGGGAATTAGAAGAAGAGGACGGCCCAAACGAAGATGGATTGACTGCATGAACGGAGATCTTAGGGAGAAGAATATAAATCCAGAGATGGCAAACAACAGAAATACATGGAGAAGGCTCATTCACAACGGCGACCCCGAATAGGGAAAAGCTGGGAAGAAGAAGGGTAAGGGTATATAAAGCTATTATATATTACAATGAGGATTGACTTACACAAATATTTCCTAGCTTTGACTAACATTCCAATTCCTTTGGCAATTTTGGTTTTAGTTACTCTGCTATGCTCAGACCAAGATAAAGTTGTATCAATCATAACCCCTAAAACTCCTTATTGGAGCATTTACAATTTTTTATGGCCTCTGCTACTGCTTTAAAAACTCTGGATAATCCAAGCTACATGTAGGTACCTTAATTGAGTGCAATTACCTATCCAAGCATTCTGTGATAATCCAAGCTTTGAAATGAAAATTATACATTAAGTTTGTCTTTACTCAGGCAATGTGACTTTACTAGAAGATTATTAGGATTGTTACTAGTTACCTTATTATTTTTATTATTAATAATAATAATTATTATTATTATTATTATTATTATTATTATTATTATTATTATTATTATTGTTATTATCAATATTATATTATTGCTTATTACTAGAGTTTTCTCTATACAAAGCAATTGTATAGACTTGTGATGGATCGAATAGTTATTGATAAAATGTACTATGTGTTTCTAAAGAACTTTTTGTTTAATATTTGATAACCTATCCTTGAGCGTTTTGTTCTACAATAATGTGTGTGTGTGTGTGTGTGTGTATTTACCTAATTGTATTTACCTAATTGTAACATACGGGAAAAGAGCTATGCTCGTACTGTCCCGTCTCCATATCTACCTAATGTCCAGCTTTTTCTTAAAATCATGAATATTCCTTGAGTTGACCACTTCCACGTCTAAACTATTCCATGCTTCCACCCTTCTATGAGGGAAGCTATATTTTTTCACATCTCTCCTATAAGTGGCCATTTTTAGTTTTTTCCCATGCCCTCTCGACATTCTTTCATTCCACATACACAGATCTTCCCTATCCATTTTTTCCATGCCAATCATCACTCTGTATATTGCTATCAGGTCTCCCCTTTCTCTTCTGTTTTCCAGGGTCGGAAGTTGCATTCTGTTCAGTCTGTCTTCATAAGTCAAATCTCTTAAGTCAGGCACCATTTTTGTTGCAGCCCTCTGTACTTTCTCTAGTTTCCTTATGTGTTTCTTTAAGTTCGAGCCCACTGTATTGTTGCATATTCAAGCCTCGGTCTTATCATTGCAGTAATTATTTTCTTCATCATTTCTTCATCTAAATATACGAACGCCACTCTTATGTTCCTCAATAAGTTCAATACTTCTCCAATTATTTTGTTTATATGTCTCTCTGGCGATAGGTCATTGGTAATTGTCACCCCAAGGTCTTTTTCTTCATGACTGGTTTTATGTCTTCATTTCCTATCTTGTACATACTCCTGATTCTTCTTTCACTCTTGCCAAACTCTAATTTCTTGCATTTTGTCGTGTTGAACTCCATTTGCCATGTACAGCTCCATTTCCATATTCTGTCCAAGTCTTCCTGGAGTAGTTCGCAATCTTTGTCACATCTCACTTTTCTTAACAATTTTGCATCGTCTGCAAATAGGCTCACATAACTGGACACCCCATCCACCATGTCATTTATGTAGACCGCGAACATTACTGGTGCCAACACTGATCCCTGTGGAACTCCACTCTCCACCAAGCCCCATTCTGATGGTCTGTCCTTAATTATTGTTCTCATTTCTCTTCCTACCAAAAGTCTTCCATCCATTTTAGTAAACTGCCATGCACTCCTCCTACCATTTCAAGTTTCCAGATCAGTCTCCGGTGTGGTACCTTATCAAAGGCCTTTTTTAAATCCAGATATATTCCATCAGCCCAACCATCTCTTTCCTGTATTACATCTATCACCCTCGAATAGTAACATATCAGGTTTGTCGTGCATGAACGCCCTTTTCTAAAACCAAATTGACACACAAAGTATGTCATTTTTCTCCAAGAAGTCTGTCCATCTATTCTTCACCACCCTCTCACACATCTTAGCTACCACACTTGTAAGTGACACTGGTCTATAGTTCAATGGGTCTCTCTTGTTACCTGATTTATAAATTGGGACAATGTTAGCTCTTTTCCAGTCTTGGGGCACTACACCTTCCCTTAGTGAGGCATCAATTACTTCACAAACTTTTTCTGCCAGTTGCTCCCTGCATTCTCTTAAAATCCATCCTGATACCCCATCAGGTCCCACAGCTTTTCTCACTTCTAAACTCCCCATCATATTCTTGATCTCCTCCACAGTTACTTGAAACTCCTTCATAATGTGTGTGTGTGTGTGTGTGTGTGTGTGTGTAGGAGCTTACCGGGTATGAAAATAGAGAAAAGGAAATGAAGATGTAAAAGCAGTACTAAATATCTTCATTACAACATAACACATTACATTTTGTAAGCTTAAAAGTGAGAAAACAACAGGTTAGTAAGCTATAAACATTAGGGGAATGATGGGAGACGAGTTGTAGGTCACTGGTAAACACCATAGCCAGCGGCGAGCGGGATAGATCGTCGGGACGTGACGTCACAGGGATGTGGACCGGCCTTGTTCTCCAGGCAACCTTGCTTGTATAGCCTCATTGACCATTTCCTAGACCCAACCACACTCAGGGATATACTCAAGGAATAGCCTCAGTTTGCTCCCAGACTGTAGGATGTTTATGCAATAAGGTGTGCAATATCTGTATTTATTTATTTAAATGCGTGTACCTATTCTTGTTATGTATACTGTCTATTTATATACTTTTGATACTTTAACCTTAAGTCTTTGCCCAGGGGGTGGGTGGCAAGGTCCATCCTCCTCCTTTGTTGTATTTCTTTATTAATTCAACAATAAATGTATCAATCAATCAATCAGGAGTTGACAATATTGATCTTGATCTTGATGCTACAGGTGGCTCGGGATCGCTCTGGAGCCAGCCCTTTGGATCGGCAGCTCCTGCAGAGGACAAAAAGACACAAGCAGAAAAAAAGAAAAAAAAAAGTAGTATTCTCTTCGTTAATGATCCCTACACCTCGCTCGCCACATTCTCTCCAGATACTCCTTCACATCCTCCATCATCCTTTCACTCGTCTCTCTATACAGTCCCACCAGCACCACCATCCATTCCCTTCCTGTCTTCTCCACTCTTTCATTCCTATTATGTCCTAATTCACTCAAAATCACTCGCATCATCTCATGCCTGTCTCTCTCTCATACTTCTCACACTCCAGCATGACATGCTTCACCGTCTCGTCCTCCCCCATGTAAAACATCTGGCACACTTTGCTGCGGGACTCAGTCCACCTGTAGTTCCTTGCATTCACATCCATACACTGTGCCCTAGCTCGGAAGAGAAGATCACCACCCAGGCTGCCATCATACCACCTTTCATATATCGGGGCTTCCTTTTCCTTGTACCATTCCAGAGTACTCTTTCGTTCCATCTCATTCTTCCATATATTCAATCCCACCCGCTTCACCTCTCTGTCTATCTCACTCATCCATTTCCTCGCATCCCATTCAGTTCCTACCCTGTCTCCTCTTGTCACGATCCATTCACGCTCATTTTGATTCCTCTCAGCCATTCTCATCCCCATACCACTTGTAATCCACTCCCCTCTGTCATTCTCTTGCACCTCTTCCTCCACTGACTTCCACTTTCATTCCACAGGTACACCTTCCTCACTATTCTTTCATCATGCATTCTTTCCAACCTAACCTTGTACCTAAGTGTAGCTTTAACTAGTCTTTCTCTAAAAGAGCTCCATCCCATATCACCTCTCAAAGCTTCCACTGCTGTGTACTTCGGTGCATTCAGTGCCATTCTACCTATTCTATTCTGTCCCTCTTCTAGCTTGTCAAATTCACTTTCATTCCATGCGATCACATGCATACCATACATTATGCTGGGCACAGCCACACTCTTCCATACCTCTCTCAGCACATCATCTTTGCTTACTCTCATTCTTGCTGCACTCCCCAATCATCCTACCCACTGATTCACTAAGCCTAACTTTTCATTCTTTGTCTTTTTGTACCCACTTGGACTCACCCACATCCCCAAGTACTTATATTCTCGTGCCTGATTCATTTCCTTCTCTCCAATTCTCCATACGGCATTGCTTTCATCCTCAGATCTATTCACTATCACCTTGCTTATCTTGATCTTGATCTTGATACTACAGGCGACTCGGGATTGCTCCTGAGCCGGGCCTTTGGATCGGCAGCTCCTGTAGACGACAAAAGAAAGGCACACAGAAGAAAAAGGAAAAAAAAAACAGGATTCTTTACTCTAATCGTCCATACATCTGGCACGCCACATTCTTTTCAGAAACTCCTTCACCGCCTCAATCATTCTTTCATTCGTTTCTCAGTCCCAGCAGCACCACCATCCACTCCCTCCTTGTCTTCTCCACTCTTTCGTTCCTATTATGCCCTAACTCAGTCAACACCACTTGCATCATCTCATACCTGTTTCTGGCATACTTCACACACTCCAGCATCACATGCTCCACCGTCTCGTTCTCTCCCGAGTCACACATCTGGCACACTTTGTTGCGGGACTCAGATCACCTGTAACTCCTTGCATTCACATCCATACACTGTGCCCTAGCTTCCATCGTACCACCTCTCATACATCGGGGCCTCTTTCACCTTGTACCATTCCAGAGTAGTCTTTCGTTCCATCCCATTCCTCCATTCATTCAGTCCCATACTCTTCACATCTCTGTCTATCTCACTCTTCCACTTCCTCACATCCCATTCAGTTCCCACTCTGCCTCCTCTTGTCATGACCCATTCCAGCTCATTCTGATTCATCCCACCCATTCTCACTGCCCACCCAACCTGTAGACCATTCCTCTCTGTCATTCTCATACACCTCTTCCTCCATTTGCTTCCACTTTCACTCCACAGATACACCTTCCTTGCTATTCTTGCATCATCCATTCTCTCAAACTTAACATTGTACCTAAGTGTCGCTTTTATAAGTCTTTCCCTAAAAGAGCTCCATCCCATATCACCTCTTAATAAAGAGGCACACTTTTGGGGGGTGTAATTTAAAATCATTGTAGCGTTTTGTAAATTTTACTGATAATTAATATCCATTTTATACATCTTATGCTCAAGTTTCATCTTTGTATCTGTAAAAGAAAAAATAAGAAAATAAAAAATCAGGTAAAATAGAGGTACTTATAAATTGTCTTATTTCTAACTTAATATTTGTCCAAATCATTTGCACAAAGGTTCTGTGTATACTAGAAGGATTAGTCTTCAATGTCTGTTTGCTACTTTTTCAAAACAATAGTGATAAACCTCTACAAAAGTTTAATGAAAAAGCTACATGTGCAGCATTATGATTGACAGAATTTTTAAAATAAATAAAATGCAAATTTAAAAAACAGTAAGGAACAAGAATTGTAGAACATTCATTCACACAAGCACACACAAAAAAAAAAATCAAAGAAATCAGTTCATAAATAAGAAAGTTATTAGAACTTGAACGCGCTTACCTATGCTTTGAGAAAAAGGGGGTTTGAAGTTGCGGGAGTGTTGCAGTTCGCTAGTGCTCGCCAGCTGAATACGCCTCCAGGTCCTTCTTCAGTTGTTTGTTTCTTATTTTTCTCTTGAGTGGCCTATTCATTTGGGTATCTTCTTTTGTTAGGTATCTGTAGTTCTTATCTGGGAAGGAAACTCCCAACCTACTGCACAGGTCGCTTGACATATATCCAGCATTGAAGTTGGACACCGCCTGTGCTGACCAAGGAATAGACAGAGAGGAAGTTTTGGTGTGGGTTAAAGTTTGGAGGACAGCGACGGTGCTGCCATCTGTTGGAAGCGAGTAATTTCATAGAAAACGTTATTAGGAGTAACTAAAAATTTCTCCCATGGTTCCTCCCCCTCCCCTTATTTTTCCTTGCATTCTCTCGTGGTTATGAACTTATAAGGCAAATAAAACCTGTTCATATATATATATATATATATATATATATATATATATATATATATATATATATATATATATATATATATATATATATGCGTTTTCTGCCCGCCTCCGCCTGGGCCACACCATACTCCTTACTTGCATTGCCTACGTCTGTCTTGTAACCACTTCTGCCCTTGGTGTAGGACTACCCTGAGGCCATGGAACATTTCCTGCTTCAATGCCCACGCCTCCTCTCTCAACATAGTGCATTACGCTCTTGGCTCTCCGCCCTGGCCATCACAACACTCGACCTGCCCACCCTCTTGGCGGCCTCAGGCGTCCACCTTTCCCAGCAACCTGCTGTCCTTCGCCTTACTTGTGCCTTCTTGAGGAAGATCGGCCAGCTACCACGCCTGTGATACCCACACAGGAGTACCCCAGGACTCATAAGGATCCATAGATTTTTGTGGCCTCTTTTGAATCCTTATGAGCCCTGGGGTAGTCCTGTGTGGGTATCACAGGCATAGTAGCTGGCCGGTCTTCCTCAAGAAGGCGCAAGTAAGGTGAAGGACAACAGGTTGCTAGGTAAGGTGGACGCCTGAGGCCGCCAAGAGGATGGGCAGGTCGAGTGTTGTGATGGCCAGGGCGGAGAGCCAGGAGCGTAATGCACTATGTTGAGAGAGGAGGCGTGGGCATTGAAGCAGGAAATGTTCCATGGCCTCAGGGTAGTCCTACACCAAGGGCAGAATGGGTCACAAGCTTGCCTCACGGTGGTCCAACCCGCATGAGGGATCCCCCAGCCCCCTTCCTTCCCAGGGACTGATGATGGTGGCAGCTTCCAGCTCACCCTGCCTCACTTCAGACGGCTGGAAGGAATTCTGCACCTTACTGACGGTCCAATCGGCGTGTGGGGTCCCATTTCCCAGTGGACGGGACACTGGGTCTGATGGTGTGACCTGGCAGGAAGGAAAGGCCCTGCCTTACATCCTCCACCGAAGGTGTTTTCCCCGGGAAAGAGGATATGCACCGTCTCACCTTCAGATTGTGACCGGACACCAACGAGGAAGAAAAAAGACAGACTGCTGGAGAGACTGTTTCTAGTGCATTATAATGACTTTAACTTTGGTGCTTTTGTTCACGCGAAGTGTTTATCATGCTAACTTTTTCTTTTTTTAGTGTACGAAGAAATCACTTTTCTTGGCTGTTTTTTGTCTTCTCTGTTTTGTGTAATGTAAATACCTCACCTGTAAATTTATTTCACACTGATATAAATTGCTATTGTAAATGATATTGTTCCCATTATCCACTCCATAACATCACAACAGTACGGGTGGTTTTTCCCCGAGGACTCCGGTTTCCACCCATCCTAAAACAAAGGCCCATAAAGTACTGTACTGTGAGCCTCATCACTTAACAGCAGCAGGCCAGACCACCCGGTAACTTTCTCTCCTCCTCCTGTCTTTCTATTTTTCAACTGCCGGCCGGACTTACCTTGATCTTGATATTAATCTTGATGCTACAGGTGGCTCGGGATTGCTCCAGAGCCAGGCCTTTGGATCGGCAACTCCTGTAGAGGACAAAAAAAAAAACACAACAAGCAGAAAAAAGAGCAGTATTCTGTTGACTAATGATCCTTACCCCTCGCTCGCCACATTCTCTACGGATACTCCTTCACAGCCTCAGTCATCCTTTCACTCGTCTCTCTACAGTCTACACAGTCCCAGCAGCAACCTGTCTTCCTCACTCATCCCTATTATGCCCAAATTCACTCAAAATCACTCACATCATCTCATATCTGTCTCTTTCATACTTCTCACACTCCAGCATGACATGTTCCACCGTCTCGTCCTCCCCATGTCACACATCTGGCACACTTTGCTGTGGGACTCAGACCACCTGTAGTTCCTTGCATTCACATCCATACACTGCGCCCTTGCTCAGAAGAGAAGATCACCATCCAGGCTGCCATCGTACCACCTTTCATACATTGGGGCTTCCTTTTCCTTATACCATTCCAGAGTACTCTTTTGTTCCATCTCATTCTTCCATGTATTCAGTCCCACCCACTTCACCTCTCTGTCTATCTCACTTTTCCATTTTCTCGCATCCCTTTCAGTTCCTACCCTGCCTCTTATGACGATTTATTCACGCTCATTTTGATTTCTCCCAGCCATTCGCATCCTCAATACAATTTGTAATCCACTCCTCTCTGTCATTCTCCTGTACCTTTTCCTCCATTGGCTCCCACTTTCATTCCACAGGTACACCTTCCTCACTATTCTTTCATCATCCATTCTTTCCAACCTAACCTTGTACCTAAGTGTTACTTTAACTAGTCTTTACATAAAAGTGCTCCATCCCATATCACCTCTCAAAGCTTCTACTGCTGTGTACCTTGGAGCATTCAGTGCCATTCTACCTATTCAATTCTGTCCCACTTCTAGCTTGTCAATTTCACTTTCATTCCATGCAATCACATCCATACCATACATTTAACTGGGCACAGCCACACCCTTCCACACTTCTCTCAGCACATCAAATTTGCTTGCTCTCATTCTTGCTGCACTCCCCAATCCTGTCCGCTGATTCACTAAGCCTATCTTTTCATTCTTTGTCTTTTCACACCCACTTCGACTTACCCACATCCCCAAGTATTTATATTCTCATGCCCGATTCATCTCATTCTCTCCAATTCTCCATACTGCATTGCTTTCATCCTCAGACCTATTCACTATCATCACTACTTTTCTCACTACTAAACCTAACTCCAAAGTCTCTTCCATATCCATCCACAACATCCAACATACTCAGCAACTGAACTGCAGACTCACTCATGACCACCACATCATCTGCATGAAGGAGCACACCTATCTTCTCATTCCCCACTCTTACTTCTGCATTCATTCTTCTCAATCTGGCTGCTAACTCCTCTGTATACAAACTGAAAAGGGTTGGTGACAAAATACATCCTTGCCTAACTCCTCTCTCACTCTTCACCCAGTCTGTCTCTGTATCTCCTAGTCTGTATTTAGCTTTGGTGTCAACATACATGCTATGCTCTATGTTGATTATTTTTTCACTCAACCCAGTCTTTCCTAAGACTGACTAATATTTCTCTATCCACCCTATCATAAGCTTTTTCTATATCAAAAGAACCTAAATACAGTTTACCTCCCTCCTTTTTTTTTTTTTTTTTCTTTATTTTATTCACAACAAACAAGTTATCCTCAGCCCTCCTGTCCACGTGGAAACCATTCTGTTCCTCACCTAACACTCCAGCTCGCTCAATCCATTTACACAATCTTTCATTCAGCACTCCACTAAATACTTTACCTACTGTATTTAATAATGCAATCGGCCTATAGTTCTTCAGCTCATTCTTACTCTTTTGTCCTCCCTTATGCAACAGTCACCCTGCATTCATTCCACATTCTTGGCACCCTCTCTTCCTCCCACACCTGTTAAATACCTCAATCTTCCTGTCAATGACAACCTCCCCACCATTTTTATACATCTCACACGGTATCCCATTTAGCCCTGATGTCTTCCCATTCTTCTGCATTTTCACACATCTCTCTACCTCCTCCTTGCTGATTCTCTTATTCAGTTCTTCTGCATTCTTCCTCTCCAGAGTCACACATCCTTCTCTCACACCAAACACTTCACCTACACCACCCACCTCTTCCCAGAACTGTATAATTGCCTCCCTGATCTCATTCTTCTCTGTTATAACTTCCCCATTCACTTTCAGACTTTCCACACCAACATTCTCTGACATATTCTCACCTCTCTTGAACTTGTACCATTCACGGCCACCTTTCATGCCTTTCTCTCTTAAAGATTCAATCAGACTTCTTTCACACTTCACTTTACCCTTCATTATCATTCGCCTTGTGAGTCTCTGTTGTTTCACATACGCTGTCCATGCATTCAGGTACTCATTCTCTGCCTTATTGCTTTCATGTCTCTTTTTCCTCAGCCATCTACACTGTCTACTCATTCTCTTTTGCTCCTTCCTGGCCTCTCTAATTTCATTGTTCCACCATGGTTTGCATACTCTCTTTCTCCGACTTACTCTCACATATCCTATCTGATTTTCAGCAGCACTCCGCACATTCTCAACTAGTCTCTCATTCGGATGCTCCACATCATATACACTTACATTACCATCCCACCTTTTCTCACTCAGATCTACCTGAAAGTTTTCCTACCCTACATCTCTCAGTCTCCACCCCCTTTCCTTACTTGCCACTTTCATGGTCAGACACAATATCCACCATACCATCATCCTCATCTATCCACGTGTGACACAATCTCACACATTCTTCCATTCACCAAAATGTAGTCAATCGCTGATTCATGCTCCCTTGCATTCCAAGTCACTCGCCCCTCAGCCAAGGTAATATTTAGATTCTCCAACTCCATTTCATCCACAAACTCTTCAAGCATTTCACCGTTCCTGTTCATCCGTTCACCCAGTATCTCTATGTGTGCATTCATGTCACCCATAACAAGCACTCTTTCCTCCCTATGCTCTCACGATGACAACGCTCTGAAGTATATCATACTTCCTCCTATTCTCCCTATCAGCTCTTTCTCCCATAACAGTCATATATATTACCACCACCACCATTTTTTCTGTTCTGCCACCTTTATTCTTACATTCTACTCTCACCGCCATCACATCTTTACTGCTTTCACACCTCCCCACATCTATTTCCTCTACTTTCAGTCCTCTTCCTTTTTCGTAGAGTAAGGCTACGCCTCCTCCCAGTGTCTCCTGTGTCCTACGCCCCCTCCCTATCATGACATACTCACATCCCTCCATTCGCACGTCATCTCTCAGGTGAGTCTTGGTAAGCCCAACTATGTCGAACTTCCACTCCGGGTTTCCTACATACATCCTCAAACACACCCCATCCTCTAATATTCATATAACCAAACTTCACACATTCACTTGCCTGGTTAGTTTCCTCTCTCTCTTGTCTGCCGTCATCTGTTGGTCCTCCTCGTCAAACCGTTTCTGTGCAGCACACCTGCCTTGCCCTTATTCACTCAGCCAGTCGGTGTCCCATCTTCTGGTTTCCTTCTTGGTTGAGGTGGACGCCGTTTCTGCTGAAGAGCCTGTTTTAGTCCAGGATCCCATCTAAATCCAAGAATCTGACGTTCCCTTCTTCTCTGCAAGCCATTCCATTTTCAGCTTTAGGAGTTCCTTGCAGAGCATCCGGTTTGTCTCTCTTCTTGTATTTTCATACAGTGCCCCTTCACACGGGCGCCGCAGGACCCCCAACCAAAGCCACACTCATCTTCTTGTCATTTGCTGTCTTGACTGCCTCTAGGTTATTTCCTCCTCCTTGTATCACCAACAGGCTTCTTTCTTCCATTGCTTTGACCTCTTCTAGAACCTTCTTTACATCCTGGATTTTGACACCTCCCATGCTGGTGCATTCCACCTCCCTCCTCAGGAAGTCTGGGGTCTTCCTCACCATACTGTCACGATGATATGGACTGGGGCTTTCTTAAACATCATTCTCTTCCTGGGTCGGTTTTCCACTCTTCCAGCTTCCACTACTTCCTGCTGGTCTTCATTCTTTTCCGTCTGTACTTCCGCTTCCTTCCTCGGGTTTTTCGTCTGGGTGCTCTGCTGCAGCACACTTTTCATTTCCTGTCGTTGTCTTCATTCCTCCACTCTTCAATGCTCCTGTTGAGGCATTGCCTGCACAGGAACACCAGCAGGTTGAACTGAAGGTCCTTTATGTTGGCGTCCTTCATCCCCGTATATTATTCAATATTCCAATATGAAAAATGTAGTCATATTCTTTTAAGTTGAAACGAAAGGTTTTTATTACATATATCATGTTTACTTTTCTATTGGGATAGCATACGGAGAACCGGGATGGATATGAAGCCATCCCAACTTGGTTCCGCTAATCCCGGGCAAGTTCCAGCTATCTAGAGCGGATGTTCCTGGTTCCGCGTATCATAGGCCAGTGTGATAGGGCCTTTAAGTACCACTCTCCTCCCATCACCCATGGGGCGAGTGCCGCCCTGAACCGGTTTTGCAGTGGCGAGGATCGAGTTTGCTCCCGCTAGGCCACCTATTATATTATACGTCTAATATAGACTGAGCTGTACACACTGAATAAAAAGGAAGAAAGGATTACATTAAATTGTGTCCCTGGCCATCTCAGGAAGAAACACTTAGCCTGTTAACAGTGTGTGTGTGGGGGACAGTAGTGAAGAGGGGTGGTGGTGTAACAATATAATCTAGAGCAGTGGTCTTCAACCTTTTTTAATGTCGTCCACCCCTAGTGGTGATTAAGTAGAAGCTGTCCACCTCACTCAGAAAAAGTCTCATTAAAGATATCACGTTTTTAGTATTTGTATTTGTAGTATGCATTTTAAAAGAGAGAGAGAGAGAGTCATGTATATTATACAGACACGTGCAGGTGAGAATCTCGTCCACCCAGTAGTCCACCCTCACTTAATCTCGTCCACTATAAGGTGGATTGTCCACCCATGTTGAATAGCACTGATCTAGAGAATGAGAGGAATTTCTGATAGGAGAATAACTTTTTTGTACGGTTATCTGATTAAAAAAAAATTACGCAACAATAAAATATAATCGTCTGTATTGTAAAATGAAAAACAGCCATCGAAGGTTATCATAGAAAACGAAGGTTGTATATGATAATTAAAAAAAACATCAACTTGTGCCTCGCAATTGTTAGTGTTCCATACTGTGTCCAATGAAATGTCAAAATGAAGAGTAAGCTGGTAAATTATGAATAAATAAACGAATAGATACATAGATAAAATGTAAACGGTAGTGACTAAAAATCTCGTGACAGGAAGGGACAGTGATGGACAGTCTATTCTTGCCAGGAGAATAAAATGTAAAATAGGATTGTAGAACAACATTAGCATGAATCCATAAATAACTTTAAAGCAGGTTGTAAATAACATCTTTTATTTGTTATTGCTTTGAATATATTACATTAAGAACTTATTAGTCTTCAAGGAGAAAGAGATGGACCGTCCTGAGGAGGAGCGACCATTGTGAACCGAGCAGCAGCTGTGTTGACAAATACCAATACTCGCCCAGCCCATTTTGTCCTACTTCCTTCCCTCCTCTCCATCGCCACCAGGGAAAATGTCGTCGGATATCAATCTGCTCCTAGGTGGGTGTGTCTCCTGTGCTGGTTTTAGAAGGAAACTAATGATGCAGTTGTAGATATGACTTCGGTGGCTTCCTTGCAGCTGATCCTTATGGCTAACTGGTGCACTTGTTACCATGCCATGTACAGCGGTAGCCTCAATCCTGTGTGCCAGACTACCATGGTTTATTGGCCTCATTTGTGATATCAAGGATAGGTTGTAGTGACCGTAATGTCTTACCTTTGTTTCTTCTTTGTTTTCCTTCACTTGTTTTGGTGACCCGTGGTTAGGACATGCCCAGTAGTTGATGAGGGAACACCCATCATATCTGCCTCCACGGTGCTTCACAGCTCTGTGCACCATGCCTCACTCAGGATGAAGGCTTCCTGAATCAGAGAGGCTGGTGATGAGAAGTGACCACTGTGAAAGATTGTGCAATATAACTTTTGATATTTTTGTTTAATTGGTTCATCAGGCAGCTTAGTTGTGGTGGTCCCATGTAGCCAACACAAGACCATTGTAGCTTTATGCCTTACAATGACATTATATCAAGCCTTGCTGGTGTTCTTAAGCAGTGAAGGGAAGCAGGTTGTAGGATTAGCCTCACTTCAGAGTTGGCATATTGGCTCTAGCATTACACTTCATGCCATGTACAGTTATTGTTATTGTAATTTTCTTTATATACAACTTAGTCACTTGGCTTTCTGCATGGAGAAGGCATGAAGTTTCTGCTTCCATCTTGTGTCTATCTGTGGATTTTTTTTTTTTTTAATAAATCTACTCTTAAGAGGAAATTGTATAGAGAGTTTTGTGAAGAAAGTTGATTAATCTCAGAGATGAAAGATTCTAAGGTGGAAATATTCTAAGGCCAAATGCTCTCAAAGCCATGGTTTAGAAGTTACAAGACATTTAGATATGAATGCACCCAGAATTTGCAAGGGAGAAGGAGGGAGGGCAGTAATGGTGGGTGTTGCTATCTTGAGGCTTGTACCTGATTACACATCAAGGTTTTTGTCAAAGTAAAATGAAATCCAAGAATGGAGTATTTAATTGCAGCAAATGTCAGTTAAAATATAATGAACTACACATGCCATCATAGATCAGCTACATTAGGTACAATTGCTCTTATTCTTTTTCCAGAGAAGGCCACAAGCCCGCTGCTGTTGGACATTGACTGGGACACCACCTTGCACATTGTGGACCTCATACGTCAGGGAGACGTCAAGTGAGTTGTGATCTTCAGTGTCTGAATGATTGGTTTTATATCTATCAATGAAATGCAGTGGTACATTGACTTGTGAGTTTGATTAATTCCTTGATAGAACTTGGCTTGTAACTCAATTTGCTTGTTTGTTAGATCAATTTTCCCCTTTCAAATGAATGTAAATGTCAATAATCAATTCTAGTCCTCAAAAGATGAACCCAATACAATACTTTTTTGTTGCATCTTTTTAAGTACAGTAAACTGTCAGTGTAACAAAATTCTGTTTATGGAATTTCAGGTATAATGACCCTTTTAAGGCTATTAAGTAGAACTGCAGGTTTTCTGATGGTTTACCCTAATATTAAGATAGGAAGAGAACAAGATTTATTTCTGTATTTCCATCTTGATACAAGTAACATTTATGACTGCATTCACTGTACCTTGCATCTTTACTCCCACAGTCCCAAGGCAGCTGTGCAGTCCTTGGTGAGCCGCCTCAAGGACAGCAACCCTAATGTGGTGCTGTTAGCACTGCAGGTGTTTGAATCAGTGGTGAAGAACTGTGGCCAGTCAGTCCATGAGCAGGTGGCATGCCGGGCTGTCATGGAGCAGATACATGATGTCCTGCGCACCAATCCCAATGATGACGTGCGTAAGAAGATTCTGCTGCTGCTGTCCACCTGGGTGTATGCCTTCCGCAATGAACCCAAGTACAGAGCTGTCCAGGTGAGAGGAAGAAATACTTGGAGAAATGGACATAATGATAATAATAATAGTGGTAATGATAGTTTATTCCACCAGCTGTAGTTGTTGTTACATGTGTCACTAACATCATTATTTGACACATGACACACAGGATTTAAAATCTTAGACTAAAATTAATTACAAAAAAATGTAATGGTTGAGATACAAGAATAACTATGAAATTTTCATGTGAAAAGAGAAAGAATAACCAGTTCGAACATCATTTACTGAAACAAAGCCAAGCAGTTGAAATGCTATACAGATAGAGAAATATTTAGCAAACACACACACACACACACACACACACACACACACACACACACACACACACACACACACACACACACACACACACACACACACACCCGGTAGCTCAGTGGTTAGAGCGCTGGCTTCACAAGCCAGAGGACCGGGGTTCGATTCCCCGGCCGGGTGGAGATATTTGGGTGTGTCTCCTTTCACGTGTAGCCCCTGTTCACCTAGCAGTGAGTAGGTACGGGATGTAAATCGAGGAGTTGTGACCTTGTTGTCCCGGTGTGTGGTGTGTGCCTGATCTCAGGCCTATCTGAAGATCGGAAATAATGAGCTCTGAGCTCGTTCCGTAGGGTAACGTCTGGCTGTCTCGTCAGAGACTGCAGCAGATCAAACAGTGAAACACACACACACACACACACACACACACACACACACACACACACACACACACACACACACACACACACACACACTGGTGTCACTTATAAGTGTTGAGGGGAAGATATATGAAATTGCCATCAAAGAAAATGGGCTAAATAAGAAGAAAAACATGTTATATCGAACAGACAATTTGGGTTCAAAACAGGACAGTTTTGTGTGTCGAACTTATTAAGTTTCTACTCAAGAGTAACAGAAGGACTGAAAAGCAGAGATGGATGGGTGGACACGGTATACCTGGACATAAAAAAAAGTCTTTTGATATAATCCCTCACGACAGACTACTTTGGAAGTTAGAGAGCATAGCAGGACTGAAAGGAACTTTGTTAGATTGGACAAGGGATTACTTGATGGACAGAGAGATGAGAACTGTGATCAAAGATACATACTTATCTTGGGATAAAGTAACAAGTGGAGTGCCACAAGTATCAGTATGTTCCAGGTATATGTAAATGACATACAAAATGGGGTAAACAGTTATATTAGTTTGTTTGCTGATGATGCAAAATTGCTAAGAGTAATCAAAACCCAAGAGGACTGTTTGCTGCTGCAGGAAGATATAAACTAAATCTTCAAGTAAAGTAAGAAGTGGAAATTAGAGTTCAATGCCAAAAAATGTTACATAATGGAATTGAGAAATAGTAAGAGAAGGCCAGTATGGAACTATCTGATGGGAGAGTAACAAATGATGAAAACTAAAGAGGAAAAAATCTGGGAGTGACTATAGAGGAAAATCTGAACCCTGAAAAACACATAAGTAAGATATTTGGATTCGCATATAAAATGTTGACTATTATTAGAGTGGCATTTCAATTCATGGACAAAGATATGATGAAAAAAATTATTATGAGCAAAGAATATGTCCAAAGCTAGAATATGTAGCAGTGGTGTGGTCACTGAGTTCTAAAAAAGATACTAGAAGATTAGAATGGATCCATAAGATAGCTACAAATATGGTGCTGGAACTAAGGACCTAACATATGAAGAAGGCTGAAGGAAATGGGACTGCCAACTTTACAAGATAGAAGAGAACAAGGAGACCTGATAACAATGTATAGAATAGTAAATGGCATTAAAATATAGACAAGGAACATCTGGTGCTGGTGACAGAAGAAGCTAGAATGAGAAGAGGTCATGTAAAGATTAGGATGAGGCAATGTGTGAAGAATATTGAAAAATACAGTTTTCTACATAGAACGGTGGTGTAATGCATTGAGTGGTGAAGTTGTTACAGCACATAATGTGCATAACTTTAAAGAAAACTTGAATTAATGGAGACATGGAGACATGAAACTATGAGCCCTGCTCAAACCCTGTACAATACAACAAGGTAAATACACACACACACACACACACACACACACACACACACACACACACACACACACACACACACACACACACACACACACACACACTGCATCTACTTGGATTTAAAAAAGGCGTTTGACAAAGTGCCACACGCAAGATTACTGTGGAAGTTAGAGGAGAAGGGTGGCTTAAAAGGAAGCACATTGAGATGGATAGAAAATTATGTGAGGGGGAGAGAAATAAGGACGGTAGTTAAAGATATGAAGTCCAAGTGGAGAGCAGTAGAAAGCGGAGTGCCACAGGGGTCAGTATTGGCACCAATACTTTTCCTCATTTATATTAACGACATGCTAGAAGGAGTGAACAGCTACATAAATTTGTTTGCGGATGATACGAAACTGTGCAGAGTTATAAAGCAAAAGGAGGATTGTGAAATACTGCAAGAAGACCTAAATAAGATCTGGGAATGGAGTAAGAAATGGGAAATGGAATTCAATGTGAACAAAAGCCATGTCATGGAAATGGGAAAGAGTGAAAGACGACCTGTGGGAATCTATAAGATGGGAGATGGTGTAGAACTGGAGAAAGTAAAAAAGGAAAAGGACTTAGGAGTGACGATGGAAGAAAACAATCAACCAGTAAGCCATATTGATAGAATTTTTAGAGAAACATATAATTTGCTGAGGAATATTGGAGTAGCATTTCACTACATGGACAAAGAAATGATGAAGAAATTGATAAATACTATAATAAGACCTAGATTGGAATATGCAGGAGTAGTGTGGACCCCTCATAAAAGAAACACATAAGAAAATTGGAGAGGCTACAAAAATGGCTACAAGAATGGTCCCAGAACTTGAAGGGATGACATATGAGGAGAGACTAAAGGCTATGGATCTACCAACCTTGGAACAAAGAAGGAGAGAGGAGACCTGATACAAGTCTATAAATTGATCAACGGAATGGACCAAGTGGATAATGAGAAACTGATCTTGAGAGAAGAATATGACATCCGAAGCACAAGATCGCATAGTAAAAAGCTGAGAAAGGCAAGATGTCTGAGAGATATTAAAAAATATAGTTTCCCGCAGAGATGTATTGAGACATGGAACAGTTTAGATGAAGAAGTAGTGTCTGCAAAGAGTGTGCACACTTTTAAAGTAAGATTGGATAAGTGTAGATATGGAGACGGGGCCACACCAGCATAAAGCCCAGGCCCTGTAAAACTACAACTAGGTAAATACAACTAGGTAAAAATACACACACACACACACACACACACACACACACACACACACACACACACACACACACACACACACACAAATCGTATATCAAATAAATTTTTCCCATAGAAATTAATGGAAATAGAATTAATTTGTTCTTGATATGAATTTACTTCCCCCCCCAAAAGAAACTAACATGCTTTAAATACCAACGAAATATAGATTAAATAAAAGATAAATACAATGTTTATTGTATGCATGATATAAATTAACTATATTGCCCAAAATAACAACTTAACCTGCAAAACTCGGGACACGTTGATAGACGTTCATCAAGCAAGACTCAGAGGACGTAGATAGACGTTTAGGCTTTTTACGGCTATATATTGGCTATTTTCTTCCCGTTTTCTTTGCTTGTGAGCTGGCAACACTCATCAGGAGTAAACATATGCTCTACATCACTGTCACCAATGATGGATGGTGGAAGCGACAGTGATTTCACTGTGTCTGATTCTGCCATTTCTCCCGCACGCCTTACTCCTATACCTCCGGTCTCTCGCCATGTTATGGGGAGACAACTTTTGAATGAGAGTGGTATCAGAACAGGTGACAAGAAAGAGAGAGAATACAAGGGGCCCGTTTTCTATCGCTCTCACCAAGGCCGCTGAACCCGATCGGACGCAAGGCCACATAAACCGATGATACCACCTCATTCAACCTGTGATATTTTGGTAACCATGACATCTAGAGACTTCTGGTTTTTTGCATTGCAAAGAGGAAGAGTTGCTTGTGGGCAGAACACCATTTGTACTTATTTGTTTATTGAATTTCTAAGTGTAATCAGTATGTGAATACAGGCTATTTTGTGTGTTTCTCGCCAAACTTTTACTTTTGGGACTCATGATCTTGAGTTCACAAAACTTAAGAAAAAATACACACTACCGAGGAGCACAGACACATACATGCACAAAGGATGGACAACGATACACAACTTGGGCTGAATGTTCAGTTGGGCACAGGTAGCCGAGTGATCGCTGCACCACCTACCGATGGCTATTCGTATCTTAAAGATATATTCTTATTTCAATGCGTAAATTATATTGAATTTTTCGTCGTATATCAAAGAAATCGTATGTTGGGGCGATTGTATCTCAAGGTATTACTGTATATATATAGATTACCATATAAAATGTTGACAATTTAAGTGTGGCATTTCAATTCATGGACAAAGATGTGATGAAAAAAATTATCACAAACATGATTGTCCAAAGCTGGAGTATGCAGCAGTGGTGTAGTCTCTGAGCTCTAAAAAAGATATAAGAAGATTAGAATGGATTCAGAAGATTGCTATAAAGATGGTGCCAGAACTAAAGGACCTAACATATGAGGAAAGGCTGAAGGAAATGGAACTGCCAACCTTACAAGATGGCAGAGAATGAGGAGACCTAATAACAATGTACAGGATACTAAACTAGGTAAATACACACACACACACACACACACACACACACACACACACACACACACACACACACACACACCGGAAAGCGGTGAGGCAAATGGGCAAGCCTCTTAACCCCTTCGTGCCGGATGTTAAAAAAGCCCGCCTGTATGATATACGGGTGGTAGTGCCTTGGCTGAAACTCGTGCAAGCTTGTCATACTTGTTGTCTTTGTGTATTATGCTGCTATTTTTTAGTCACTATATCGCCTTCTCTTTTCGGAGAAAAAGAGAGAGAGAGAGAGAGAGACATTTGCTAATATTTTAGACACAAGCGGGACGCATGTAGCTTATCTTCGAGAGGAAGAGGGGAGGGAGGAAGAGAGAGAGAGAGAAAGAGAGAAGAGAGAGAGAGAGAGAGAGAGAGAGAGATTAGAAAATTTGTTGTTTTGTATATTGTGTGTGTGTGTGTGTGTGTGTGTGTGTGTGTGTGTGTGTGTGTGTGTGTGTGTGTGTGTGTGTGTGTGTGTGTGTGTGTGTGTGTGTGTGTGAATGTTACAAGGCGGGACGATGTAACTTATCTTTGAGAGGGAGAGGGGAGGGAGAGAAGGGAGATGGGGAGGAGAGGAAAGGAGATGGAGAGAGAGAGAGAGAGAGAGAGAGAGAGAGAGAGATATGGGAACAGTCTATGCCATTGGGTAATTTTAGACACAAGGCGGGATGCATGTAGCTTATCTTTAGTGATTGGTGGAGACAAAGATGGTGGGAGGAGCACTAGGATTTCAAAGACAGCATACGGCGTGTGTAGTTGGTATCCAACACATTATACGGGACAACTGAACTGAAGAAAGCTCAGAAAAGAAATATGACGCCTACGTAGGCGTCACTGTATATGCTACTAGGGCTTCATGACGCCTACATAGGCGTCACCATATTGAAGGGATTAATGTGTGGCCCCTGTTCACCTAGCAGTAAATAGGTATGGGATGTAACTCGAGGGGTTGTGACCTCGCTTTCCCGGTGTATGGAGTGTGTTGTGGTCTCAGTCCTACCCGAAGATCGGTCTTTGAACTCTGAGCTCGCTCCATAATGGGGAAGACTGGCTGGGTGACCAGCAGGCGACCGTGGTGAAAAAAATTACACACACACACACACACACACACACACACACACACACACACACACACACACACACACACACACACACACACACATGTAATATTAGAAATGGATATAAAAGAGGGAAAGGAAGATAGAGACGAATCATATAAAGGAGACCGATTAAATTACAGAAAGGCTGATATTGAGAACCTCAAGAGCTATTTTAAAAACGTAAACTGGGAGGAGATGGAAAACTCAGAGACGGTGCAAGAGAAGTATAACTTATTTTGGAAATACAGGCAACCCCCGTTTAACGAAGGTTCACACAACGAAATTTCGCTACAACGAAAGTTTCATTTTACTACCATCTGCTCCTTTAACAAACATCAAACTAGCTTTAACGAAGTGTAATCCAGGTAATTTTTTCCAAATTTGAAAGCCCCACAGTATCATGCAAGCTGACAGGCTTATGAATACACCAGGAGCTGCTGGTACTAAGGCCTGCCTCAGGAGAAATCCTGAGACACCTGTAGAATAAAGATCAAGATCAAGCCTCTAGTGGACAACACAGGCACTGCCGATACAAAGGCCTGACTCTGAAGAAATTCTGCATCACCTGTAGCATTAAGATCAAGATCAAGATCACGCGCACCACTCACTCCCCAGTCAAAACATAGCGTCACCAGCAGCTCATCTTCCCTAGTTCAACTTACCACCAAAACGCCCTGCAATGTGGCCTAACGTTCCTAAGAAGACCAGGAAGTGTCTTACTCTCGAAGTGAAGCTGGATATTATTCACAGACACGAGAGAGGCCAGAAAACTAATAACATTGCTCGCCACCATCTTGACTCCATCTACTGTCTACTATTTTCAAGTCAGCAGACTCTATTAAGAAGGCTGGTGAGACCGTATCTTCCTTGAAAGCTAAAAGAACCACCTGAACTCGTGACTCTACAATGGATAAAATGGAAAGCCTTGTGGAAATGTGGTACATAAGTTTTGTATGCGGTACCATGATGCGTACTTTGTTTACATTCCACATGTTGCCGGTTAGTGTCTTTCTCGTTTCACTCTCCCTCCCTTCATAAAGTTAAGATCATCAACATTATAAAGTTATGTACATACATACATTAGTGTACATTATAATGGCTTAAATTAAACTACCTAAATGTTTAACTTCATAAGTTTTACTTTCATTAATCCTTTTACTGTACTATGATGCACTCTCGCTTTGCTTACTCTCAATGGAAGTTCAAATCAGGGGTTAAACTTGTTATAATCGTTTTGCTTAACGAAGTTTCGCTTAACAAAGTGTTTTTTAGGAACGTAACCCCTTCGTTAAACGGGGGTTGCCTGTATACAAAACAGGAGTCAGGGAATATGTCCTGAAATATAGACCTAAAGAAGAAGGAAAGAAAGATTGGTTTAATGCAAGGTGTGCTAGGGCAAAGGAGAAATGAGATGGAATGTCCTGGTACCGCTGGCACCATCAATATGTTCTGGTGTGGCTGAAGAGAAACACCGGGGAAACTTCGCTGTGTTTATTGTAGGATACAAAATGTATTGGAGGCTTGGTAGCTTAGTAGCGAGTAGCCGTGAGGGAGGCTTGAGAAGTAGCCGGCAGCCAGAGAGAGACTTGTAGTTGGTAGCGGCTAGATGGAGCTTGTAGCAAGCGTGATGTATAATTACAGTCTACACACTGGAGTGTGGCTGTAGACAGTAGACTGTAGAACTAGACTGGCTGTGCAGGACAGTATAACCAGTCAAAGAAGGAAGGCAAGCGGATTGCCAAACAGAGCGTGAGCCTGTCCCTTAAGCTGCGTTAGGAACCAGACTGAATGCGGCATCCCGTGGGGTGGCGGAGTAATACTCACGGTCGCAGTACATCATACGGTAGAACAATACTTTACATTACTCCGCGTTAACAAGGTAGTCTGTCTATGATAGGAGCATGGAAAAGGTGGAGAAGAAACAGAAATCCAGAAAATAAGGAAAACTTCAAAACAGCAAGAAATGAATATGCTAAGGTGAGAAAGGAAGAAGAAAGGAACTATGAAAAGGACATTGTTGAAAAATGTAAGGAACAACCGAAATTGTTCTACAGATTCATAAATGGAAAAGTAAGGCAAAAAGAAACAATAGAAAGATTAAAAGGAGAGAACGGGATGGTGGAAGACCCAAAAAGTATGGCAGAACTGTTAAATAGTAAATTTCAGGAGGTCTTTACTAAGGAATCCAAATTTGAAAGACCACAGGGTAATAGAGAGACTGTCCATATGAAAGAGATTAAAGTAACCAAGCTTGAAATAAATGAGTTGATGATGGAACTAGATGAGGAAAAGGCAATGGGACTGGATGAAGTCTCAGGCAGAATATTAAAAGAATGTAGAGAAGAACTAGCAAGTCCTATATACAACATCATAAAATGCTCAGTAGAAAATGGAACTGTACCAGTAGAATGGAAAAGAGCTGAGGTGGTTCCCATATATAAGAGTGGAAGGAAGGAAGAACCTTTAAATTACAGACCGGTATCACTAACTAGTGTGATATGCAAGATATGTGAAAGAATAATAAAGAAACAATGGATTGAGTTTCTTGAAGACAACAAATTATTATCAAATAGCCAATTTGATTTTAGAAAAGGTCGGTCGTGTGTAACAAATTTATTGAGTTTCTACTCTAGAATAGTTGATAAAGTACAAGAGAGACAGGGATGGATTGACTGTATTTATTTAGATTTAAAAAAGGCATTTGATAAAGTGCCACATGAAAGATTGCTATGGAAGTTAGAGG
This sequence comes from Portunus trituberculatus, assembly GCF_017591435.1. NCBI lineage: Eukaryota > Metazoa > Arthropoda > Malacostraca > Decapoda > Portunidae > Portunus > Portunus trituberculatus. The sequence goes on from NC_059274.1 coordinate 12,161,450, forward strand.
AGAAGGGTGGTTTAAAAGGAAGCACATTGAAATGGATGGAAAATTACTTGAGGGAGAGAGAAATAAGGACAATAGTTAAAGATATGAAGTCCAAGTGGAGAGCAGTAGACAGCGGAGTACCACAGGGGTCAGTGTTGGTGCCAATACTTTTTCTCGTATATATAAATAACATGCCAGAGGGAGTGAACAGCTACATAAATCTATTTGCGGACGATGCGAAACTGTGCAGAGTCATAAAACAAAAAGAGGATTGTGCAGGAAGACTTAAACAAGATCTGGAAATGAAGTAAAAAATGGGAGATGGAATTCAATGTGGACAAAAGCCATGTCATGGAAATGGGAGAAAGTGAAAGACGACCAGTGGGAATCTATAAGATGGGAGATGGAGTAGAACTAGAAAAAGTAAAAAAGGAAAAGGACTTAGGAGTGACGATGGAAGAAAACAATCAACCAGTAAGCCATATTGATAGAATTTTCAGAGAGACTATAATTTGCTAAGGAATATTGGATTAGCATTTCACTATATGGACAAAGAAATGATGAAGAAATTGATAAGTACTAAAATAAGACCTAGATTGGAATAATTCCTTGCGGGAGTTGTGTGGGACCCCCCATCAAAAGAAACATAAGGAAATTGGAGAGACTACAAAAAATGGCTACAAGAATGGTTCCAGAATTTAAAGGGATGACATATGAGGAGAGACTAAAAGCTATGGATCTACCAACCCTGGAACAGAGAAGAGAGAGAGGGTATCTGATACAAGTTTACAAATTGATTAACGGAATGGATCAAGTGGATAATGAGAAACTAATCCTGAGAGAAGAAAATGACATTAGAAGCACAAGATCGCACAGTAAGAAACTGAAGAAGGGAAGATGTCTGAGAGATGTTGAAAAATATAGTTTCCCAAAGATGTGTTGAGACTTGGAACAGTTTGAGTGAGGAAGTGGTGTCAGCAACGAGTGTGCATAGTTTTAAAGAGAAATTGGATAAGTGTAAATATGGAGACGGGGCCACACGAGCATAAAGCCCAGGCCCTGTAAAACCATAACTAGGCAAATACAACCAGGTAAACACACACACACACACACACACACACACACACACACACACACACACACACACACACACACACACACACACACACACACACCGCATAGTGTAGTGGTTAGCACACTCGACTCACAATTGAGAGGGCCGGGTTTGAGTCCTGGGAAGCGGCGAGGCAAATGGGCAAGCCTCTTAATGTGTGACCCCTGTTCACCTAGCACCAAATAGGTACGGGATGTAACTCGAGGGGTTGTGGCCTCACTTTGGTGTGTGTGTGTGTGATGTGGTCTCAGTCCTACCCGAAGATCGGTCTATGAGCTCTGAGCTTGCTCCATAATGGGGAAGACTGGCTGGGTGACCAGCAGAGAGGTGAATTACACACACACACACATAACCCAGAAAAGTACAGCAAGAAAGGACTAAAGAAACTTACATATGAGCGAAATGTAATGTATTCCAACATAAATGGAGTGATATCGGGATTTTAGAACTCAACGATTACTTGAGGGACAAGAACCCAGATATTGTGGGTCTTACTGAAACAAAACTGAGAGAGGGAGAAGACCTGATGATGGTTGGAGAAGGAAATATAATGTTTGGAAAAGAAATAGAGTAGGTAAGATGGGAGGAGGAGTGATGTTGCTGGTTAAAAAGATATAAAGGTGGATCAAGTGAAAGAAGGTATGGGAAAGGCAGAAGTGCTAAAGATCAGAGCAGAAACTAATGAAGGAAAAAGAGGCACTACATAGTGGTGTACGTACCACCTAAGACAAATGCATGGTCAGTACAGGAATATGAAGAAATGATAAGTGATACAGGAACATGTCTGGAAGAAATGTTGGGTGGCTGTGAACGAACTATAATGATGGGAGATTTTAATTGTAAAGAGGTGTGTTGGGAGGACTGGTCAATGGAAGGATCAGAGACAACATGGGGAAATACACTATTGACACTGGCAATGGAAAATGTGTTAACTCAGTGGGTCAAAGAAGATACTAGGTTTGGAGGAGAGGGAGCATCGTCAAGACTGGACTTGGTCTTTAGTACAGAGCCAATGGTCATTGAGGAGATGAGGGTGGAGTGCCCTTTAGCAAAGAGTGATCATGCAGTTTTGGAGTTCAAGGTGATAGATGAAGAGAAATCTAGAAGAAATGAAGAATATAAAGTGGGAAGATGGAATTATGCCAAGACAGATTTTGGAAACCTAAAGAAATTCTTTCAAGAGACAAATTGATGAAATTCAAGAGTGCTAAGGAGCAAATGAAAAGTGGAAGGAATTTATAAAATATACAAAGAAGGTGAGAAAAATTTGTACCAATAAGACAACATAGAGAAGTTGGAAAGCAGGACTGGTTTAACGATAGATGTGAAAAGGCTAGAACAAGAAAAGAGGATGCATGGAAGAGGTGGAGAAGGAAAAGACGGATTAAGCAGTGGGAAAGTTACAAAAGAGCAAGAAATGAATATGTGTTGATTAGAAGAGAAGAAAGAAAGAAACAAGAAAAGGATATAATTGATAAATGTAAAGACCAACCAAGGCTTTTTACAGACATGTGAACAACAACATCAAAAATAGAGAAAGTATTGAAAGTTTAGAAGTAAATGGAGTATGCAGTGAAGATCCCAGGAAATGGCAGAGGCTATGAATGGATGCTTTCGGAAGGTATTCACAAAGGAGACTGCTTTTGACAAACCACTGGTAATGGAACAGAAAGGGATTATGAAGGAGTTTCAAGTAACTGTGGAGGAGATCAAGAATATGATGGGGAGTTTAGAAGTGAGAAAAGCTGTGGGACCTGATGGGGTATCAGGATGGATTTTAAGAGAATGCAGGAGCAACTGGCAGAAAAAGTTTGTGAAGTAATTGATGCCTCATTAAGGGAAGGTGTAGTGCCCCAAGACTGGAAAAGAGCTAACATTGTCCCAATCTATAAATCAGGTAACAAGAGAGACCCATTGAACTATAGACCAGTGTCACTTACAAGTGTGGTAGCTAAGATGTGTGAGAGGGTGGTGAAGAATAGATGGACAGACTTCTTGGAGAAAATGACATACTTTGTGAGTGTCAATTTGGTTTTAGAAAAGGGCGTTCATGCACGACAAACCTGATATGTTACTATTCGAGGGTGATAGATGTAATACAGGAAAGAGATGGTTGGGCTGATGGAATATATCTGGATTTAAAAAAGGCCTTTGATAAGGTACCACACCGGAGACTGATCTGGAAACTTGAAATGGTAGGAGGAGTGCATGGCAGTTTACTAAAATGGATGGAAGACTTTTGGTAGGAAGAGAAATGAGAACAATAATTAAGGACAGACCATCAGAATGGGGCTTGGTGGAGAGTGGAGTTCCACAGGGATCAGTGTTGGCACCAGTAATGTTCGCAGTCTACATAAATGACATGGTGGATGGGGTGTCCAGTTATGTGAGCCTATTTGCAGACGATGCAAAATTGTTAAGAAAAGTGAGATGTGACAAAGATTGCGAACTACTCCAGGAAGACTTGGACAGAATATGGAAATGGAGCTGTACATGGCAAATGGAGTTCAACACGACAAAATGCAAGAAAATAGAGTTTGGCAAGAGTGAAAGAAGAATCAGGAGTATGTACAAGATAGGAAATGAAGACATAAAACCAGTCATGAAGAAAAGACCTTGGGGTGACAATTACCAATGACCTATCGCCAGAGAGACATATAAACAAAATAATTGGAGAAGTATTGAACTTATTGAGGAACATAAGAGTGGCGTTCAGATATTTAGATGAAGAAATGATGAAGAAAATAATTACTGCAATGATAAGACCGAGGCTTGAATATGCAACAATACAGTGGGCTCCGAACTTAAAGAAACACATAAGAAAACTAGAGAAAGTACAGAGGGCTGCAACAAAATGGTGCCTGACTTAAGAGATTTGACTTATGAAGACAGACTGAAAAGAATGCAACTTCCAACCCTGGAAAACAGAAGAGAAAGGGAGACCTGATAGCAATATACAGAGTGATGATTGGCATGGAAAAATGGATAGGGAAGATCTGTGTATGTGGAATGAAAGAATGTCGAGAGGGCATGGGAAAAACTAAAATGGCCACTTATAGGAGAGATGTGAAAAATATAGCTTCCTCATAGAAGGGTGGAAGCATGGAATAGTTTAGACGTGGAAGTGGTCAACGCAAGGAATATTCATGATTTTAAGAAAAGCTGGACATTAATAGATATGGAGACGGGACAACACGAGCATAGCTCTTTTCCCGTATGTTACAATTAGGTACAATTAGGTAAATACACACACACACACACACACACACACACACACAAGTCCACATACAACACACATAAAATGCTCAATAGAAAATGGAACAGTGCCAGTAGTAGAATGGAAAAGAGCTGAGGTGGTTCCCATATATAAGAGCGGAAGGAAGGAAGAACCTTTAAATTACAGACCGGTATCACTAACTAGTGTGATATGCAAGATGTGTGAAAGAATAATAAAGAAACAATGGATTGAGTTCCTTGAAGACAACAAATTAATATCAAATAGCCAATTTGGTTTTAGAAAAAGACGGTCGTGTGTAACTAATTTATTGAGTTTCTATTCTAGAATAGTTGATAGTGTACAAGAGAGAGAGGGATGGGTTGACTGTATTTATTAGGATTTAAAAAAGGCGTTTGACAAAGTGCCACATGCAAGATTACTATGGAAGTTAGAGGAGAAGGGTGGTTTAAAAGGAAGCACATTGAGATGGATGGAAAATTATTTGAGGGGAGAGAAATAAGGACGAGTTAAAGATATGAAGTCCAAGTGGAGAGCAGTAGAAAGCGGAGTGCCACAGGGTCAGTATTGGCACCATACTTTTTCTCATTTATAAATGACATGCCAGAAGGAGTGAACAGCTACATAAATCTGTTTGCAGATGATACAAAACTGTGCAGAGTTATAAAGCAAAAGAGGATTGTGAAATACTGCAAGAAGACCTAAATAAGATCTGGGAATGGAGTAAAAATGGAAATGGAATTCAATGTGAACAAAAGCCATGTCATGGAAATGGAAAAGAGTGAAAGACGACCAGTGGGAATCTATAAGATGGGAGATGGAGTAGAACTAGAGAAAGAAAAAAGGAAAAGGACTTGGGAGTGACAATGGAAGAAAACAATCAACCAGTAAGCCATATTGATAGAATTTTCAGAGAAACATATAATTTGCTAAGGAATATTGGAGTAGCATTTCACTACATGGACAAAGAAATGATGAAGAAATTGATAAGTACTATAATAAGACCCAGATTGGAATATGCAGGAGTAGTGTGGACTCATAAAAGAAACACATAAGGAAATTGGAGAGACTACAAAAAATGGCTACAAGAATGGTTCCAGAATTTGAAGGGATGACATAACACACACACACACACACACACACACACACACACACACACACGGGACATCGTCGATGGCGGAGGTGGTCGCTGAGCTCCAGAGCAATCATCTATAATTCTACAGTTACCTAAGAGTAACCAAGGTGGGAAAGGAGCTGGTAATGTTTGTCCCGTCTCCATATAGTCATGTTAACTGTTGATTAGCAAAATAATGTCCAGTGAAGGTAAATATAAACTGTAGCCTGCGTTTGAGCCATCAGCTGGTTTGTTTACGCTGCGCAACATGGCGGCCGTGAACTCGAAAGAGGAATCAGACTTCACAGGGTTTCAAGGAATAATGGAGAAGAGCGCTTATGTGAAGAAAATTCTGGAGTTAGAAGGTAAAATTGAAAACTGTTTGAAAAGTATGAGGGCCTGGAAACGAGTTATGACAATGTAAAGAGAGACTGTGCCGATATGAAGAAGGAAAATGCAGCACTGAAAGAGGAAGTTAAGCTAATTAAAGTGAATTGCGAAAATGTGGAGAATCTCTAGGAAAAGTGATGGAGAAGCAGGCTGAATGGAAAAAAAGTCAGGAAGTGGAAAGAAAGGAGGTAAATTACAAAGTTGCAAGTCTGGAAAAGGAAATCAAAGAGTCAGGGGAGAAAACTTTGGGCCTTGTTGAAATTATAGATCAACAGATCATAGAAGAGAAGATAGCTGAGAAAGTGGTGAAGGTTATTAAGTCAAATGAGACATTGGTGAGGGAAACTGTAGACAAAAAGAGATGTGTGGTGATATTTGGTGTGGAGGAGGATAAGACACCGAGTAAAATGGAGAGAGAGAAAACATAAAAAGGTGATAAATAATATCATTAATGTGGTGCAGGAGGAGGAAAAGACCTAGTACAAGAAATAGAGGACTTCCATAGAATTGGAAAGTTCACAAGAGAAGGTATGAGGCCAATAAGAATCAAACTTAAGTCACAAAAGGATGTAGATGAATTGGTGGAGAAGTCATGGAGGCTAGCCCAGCAGGAAACAACAAGGAAGATTTGGTTGAGAAGAGATCTCGGTGAAAAGGAAAGAGAAATGTTAAATGAGTTGAGAAAGGAGGCTTTGAAAAAATGAAGAGAGGACAGAAGAGGAGAAGAAAGAGTTTTTCTGGAGAATCTTGGATATGAGACTGAGGAAGTGGTTCATAACCCAGAAAAGTACAGCAAGAAAGGACTAAAGAAACTTACATATGAGCGAAATGTAATGTATTCCAACATAAATGGAGTGATATCGGGGATTTTAGAACTCAACGATTACTTGAGGGACAAGAACCCAGATATTGTGGGTCTTACTGAAACAAAACTGAGAGAGGGAGAAGACCTGATGATGGTTGGAGAAGGGAAATATAATGTTTGGAAAAGAAATAGAGTAGGTAAGATGGGAGGAGGAGTGATGTTGCTGGTTAAAAAAGATATAAAGGTGGATCAAGTGAAAGAAGGTATGGGAAAGGCAGAAGTGCTAAAGATCAGAGCAGAAACTAATGAAGGAAAAAGAGGCACTACATAGTGGTGTACGTACCACCTAAGACAAATGCATGGTCAGTACAGGAATATGAAGAAATGATAAGTGATACAGGAACATGTCTGGAAGAAATGTTGGGTGGCTGTGAACGAACTATAATGATGGGAGATTTTAATTGTAAAGAGGTGTGTTGGGAGGACTGGTCAATGGAAGGATCAGAGACAACATGGGGAAATACACTATTGACACTGGCAATGGAAAATGTGTTAACTCAGTGGGTCAAAGAAGATACTAGGTTTGGAGGAGAGGGAGCATCGTCAAGACTGGACTTGGTCTTTAGTACAGAGCCAATGGTCATTGAGGAGATGAGGGTGGAGTGCCCTTTAGCAAAGAGTGATCATGCAGTTTTGGAGTTCAAGGTGATAGATGAAGAGAAATCTAGAAGAAATGAAGAATATAAAGTGGGAAGATGGAATTATGCCAAGACAGATTTTGGAAACCTAAAGAAATTCTTTCAAGAGACAAATTGATGAAATTCAAGAGTGCTAAGGAGCAAATGAAAAGTGGAAGGAATTTATAAAAATATACAAAGAAGGTGAGAAAAATTTGTACCAATAAGACAACATAGAGAAGTTGGAAAGCAGGACTGGTTTAACGATAGATGTGAAAAGGCTAGAACAAGAAAAGAGGATGCATGGAAGAGGTGGAGAAGGAAAAGACGGATTAAGCAGTGGAAAGTTACAAAAGAGCAAGAAATGAATATGTGTTGATTAGAAGAGAAGAAAGAAAGAAACAAGAAAAGGATATAATTGATAAATGTAAAGACCAACCAAGGCTTTTTACAGACATGTGAACAACAACATCAAAAATAGAGAAAGTATTGAAAGTTTAGAAGTAAATGGAGTATGCAGTGAAGATCCCAGGAAATGGCAGAGGCTATGAATGGATGCTTTCGGAAGGTATTCACAAAGGAGACTGCTTTTGACAAACCACTGGTAATGGAACAGAAAGGGATTATGAAGGAGTTTCAAGTAACTGTGGAGGAGATCAAGAACATGATGGGGAGTTTAGAAGTGAGAAAAGCTGTGGGACCTGATGGGGTATCAGGATGGATTTTAAGAGAATGCAGGAGCAATTGGCAGAAAAAGTTTGTGAAGTAATTGATGCCTCATTAAGGGAAGGTGTAGTGCCCCAAGACTGGAAAAGAGCTAACATTGTCCCAATCTATAAATCAGGTAACAAGAGAGACCCATTGAACTATAGACCAGTGTCACTTACAAGTGTGGTAGCTAAGATGTGTGAGAGGGTGGTGAAGAATAGATGGACAGACTTCTTGGAGAAAATGACATACTTTGTGAGTGTCAATTTGGTTTTAGAAAGGGCGTTCATGCACGACAAACCTGATATGTTACTATTCGAGGGTGATAGATGTAATACAGGAAAGAGATGGTTGGGCTGATGGAATATATCTGGATTTAAAAAAGGCCTTTGATAAGGTACCACACCAGAGACTGATCTGGAAACTTGAAATGGTAGGAGGAGTGCATGGCAGTTTACTAAAATGGATGGAAGACTTTTGGTAGGAAGAGAAATGAGAACAATAATTAAGGACAGACCATCAGAATGGGGATTGGTGGAGAGTGGAGTTCCACAGGGATCAGTGTTGGCACCAGTAATGTTCGCAGTCTACATAAATGACATGGTGGATGGGGTGTCCAGTTATGTGAGCCTATTTGCAGACGATGCAAAATTGTTAAGAAAAGTGAGATGTGACAAAGATTGCGAACTACTCCAGGAAGACTTGGACAGAATATGGAAATGGAGCTGTACATGGCAAATGGAGTTCAACACGACAAAATGCAAGAAAATAGAGTTTGGCAAGAGTGAAAGAAGAATCAGGAGTATGTACAAGATAGGAAATGAAGACATAAAACCAGTCATGAAGAAAAGACCTTGGGGTGACAATTACCAATGACCTATCGCCAGAGAGACATATAAACAAAATAATTGGAGAAGTATTGAACTTATTGAGGAACATAAGAGTGGCGTCAGATATTTAGATGAAGAAATGATGAAGAAAATAATTACTGCAATGATAAGACCGAGGCTTGAATATGCAACAATACAGTGGGCTCCGAACTTAAAGAAACACATAAGGAAACTAGAGAAAGTACAGAGGGCTGCAACAAAATGGTGCCTGACTTAAGAGATTTGACTTATGAAGACAGACTGAAAAGAATGCAACTTCCAACCCTGGAAAACAGAAGAGAAAGGGGAGACCTGATAGCAATATACAGAGTGATGATTGGCATGGAAAAATGGATAGGGAAGATCTGTGTATGTGGAATGAAAGAATGTCGAGAGGGCATGGGAAAAACTAAAATGGCCACTTATAGGAGAGATGTGAAAAATATAGCTTCCTCATAGAAGGGTGGAAGCATGGAATAGTTTAGACGTGGAAGTGGTCAACGCAAGGAATATTCATGATTTTAAGAAAAGCTGGACATTAATAGATATGGAGACGGGACAACACGAGCATAGCTCTTTTCCGTATGTTACAATTAGGTAAATACAATTAGGTAAATACACACACACACACACACACACACACATCTCTCTCTCTCTCTCTCTTTCAATGTGTCATCAGAATAACTAGATATTTTTGTCAGGATGAACTTACATAACTTTCTGTATTGAACTAGACTACTGCAGTTGTCAGTCTGTGTTAGGATGTGTTCAGTTCATGAGTGGTTGAAGAAGGACAAGGAGTGAGGCTGCTGGCATTGATCCTTTGTCCTGAACACAGTGGCTGCCTGGAGGTGTGGTGAATCAGTGAGCAGCAGCACTGAATCTATTGACACTAAGACCGTCAAACCTGTAGGCACTCTTCCCATTTTTTGTTGTAGAGTATTGGTGTAATTTATTTATATACAACTTGCAGTCAGAGCTTCATAGATGTGTGTGCATAAGTAAGGTCAATTAATCAAGTGTTGTGCCTTTTTGTTTGTTTTTGTTGCCCTTGGCCAGTTTTCCCCTATTACACCATTAAAAGTATGTATTTTATTTCAAGATTGTGAAGACAGCTGGCTTTGTATAGTAGACCGTGACCTATCAACTACCTACCCTAATCTAACCAAACCTAACCAGATACCAACCTAGGATGATTTTCTTCATGATTGTAGGTCATGTGTAGTGAAGGCTGTATTCATAAAGCATTGTAGGATTCTTGTGATTTTATGAAAGTGAAGTGTAGAAACTTAGCTTGAAAAATTATTGGAATATGTGGAAAAGACAAATGGCTTGTAACATGTTGTAATGGTGGGAGTCTAAGGAAAATATATATATATATATATATATATATATATATATATATATATATATATATATATATATATATATATATATATATATATATATATATATATATATATATATATATATATATATATATATATATATATATATATATATATATATATATATATATATATATATATATATATATATATATATATATATATATATATATATATATATATTTATATATATATATATCTCTCTCTCTCTCTCTCTCTCTCTCTCTCTCTCTCTCTCTCTCTCTCTCTCTCTCTCTCTCTCTCTTGAAGACTCACCATCCTTTTAAATACAGTTCCAATCTGTATATCTCAATGATTATGTCTAGGCAGTATGTGTGTGTGTGTGTGTGTGTGTGTGTGTATTCACCTAGTTGTAATTTTACAGGGCTTGGGTATCATACTCGTGTGGCCCTGTCCCCATATTTACACACATCCAACTTTCCTTTAAAACTATGCACACTCCTCACTGACACCACCTCTTCACTCAAACCATTCCACACTTCCACACTTCTCTGTGGGAAACTATATTTCTTCACATCTTTCAAACATATTCCCTTAGCTATTTTTTTACTATGCGATCTTGTAGTTCTATTTAAATTTTCCTCTCTCAACATCATTTGCTCATTATCCACTTCATCCAAACCGTTCAACAGTTTATAAACCTGTATTAAATCCCCTCTTTCTCTTCTTTGTTCCAAGGTAAGCAAGTTCATTTCTTGTAATCACTCCTCATAGGTCATTTCTGCCAATTCCGGAACCATTTTTGTTGCCATTCTCTGCAATCTCTCCAACTTCCTTATATGCTTCTTTTTATAAGGGGACCAAACCACTCCAGCATATTCCAATCTTGGTCTAATTACCGTACTAATTAATTTCTTCATCATATCTTTATCCATATAATGAAAGGCTAATCCAATATTTCTAATCAAATTATATGTTTCTCCAAACATCTTGTCAATATGAGCCTCAAACTGCCCATGTCTTGTATTATCACTCCCAAATCCTTTTCCTTTTCCACCTTTTTCAACACTACTTCTTCACCCATCTTATATGACCCTCTTGGCCATCTTCCACTCTTCCCCATCTCCATCACATGACTTTTGCTCAGATTAAATTCCATCTCCCACCTCTTGCTCCACTCCCAAATCTTATCCAGATCTGCCTGTAAAATTTCACAATCTTCTTCACTCTTCACACACCTACACAACTTCGCATCATCCGCAAACAAATTAATATAACTGTTTACTCCTCTGGCATATCATTAATATAGACAAGGAAAAGTATTGGTGCCAGCACTGAACCTTGTGGGACTCCACTCTCCACCACCAACCAGTCCGACTTTGCATCCCTTATTACCGTTCTCATCTCCCTCCATCTCAAGTAGTTTTCCATCCACTTTAACACTTTTCCTTCAGTCCTCCATAAATCTCTAATTTCCATAGCAGTCTCATGTGAGGTACCTTGTCAAAAGCTTTTTTAAATCCAAATATACACAGTCCATCCATCCTCTCTCTCTTGTATTTTGTCAACCACTCTTGAATAAAAGCTCAGTAGATTTGTTACACATGACCTCCCTTTCCTAAAGCCAAATTGATGATCCGATAATAACTTATGATCCTCCAGGAACCGTATCCAATATTTCTTTATCACCCTCTCACAAATCTTACCGACCACACTTGTTAAAGACACAGGTCTATAGTTAAGAGGCTCTTCCTTACTGCCTCCCTTATAAATGGGCACCACTTCAGCTCTTTTCCACTCTACTGGTACTTCCCTGTTTCTAATGAGCACCTTATAATATCATATAATGGATCAATCAATTCTTCTCTACATTCCTTCAATAATTTTCCTGAAACTTCATCTGGTCCCATCGCTTTATCATCTTTAAGTTCCTCCAACATTTTATATAACTCCTTTTAGGTATCTTAATGTCATCCATGTGCACATTTCCTTCTACATTCTGAGGCTTTACAAACATTGTTTCTTTAGTAAATACTTGTTGAAACCTATTATTTAGCAATTCTGCGATATTCTTAGGGTCATCTACTATCCCTTGCTCTCCTTTTAATCTTTCAATGGACTCTCTCTTTTAAGTTTACCATTTATGAACCTGTAAAACAATTTTGGATGTTCCTTACTCTTGTCTACAATATCTTTTCAAATTTTCTTTCTTCCTCCTCCTTACCCTCACATACTCATTTCTCGCCACTCTATAATTCTCCTTATTTAGTATATTCCTGCTCTTTTCCATCTTTTCCAAGCCACATCTCTTTTTCTTAGCCTTAACACAAGTTGCATTAAACCAATCCTTTCTTCCTTCCTCTCTCGGTTTATACTTTGGTACAAATTTCATAACTCCTTCTTTATAATATTTCATAAAAATCTCATATTTTTTTTGCACTTCTCTGATTTGTAACATCTCCCAATCTAATGTTCTGAAATAATTTTTCAAATTTTCTGTGTCCATCTTTCTATAATTCAATCTACCACTCCTGTATGTCTCATCTCTCCTTCGCTGTGTTATTGCCATCTGCATTTCCATAACCACATGATCACTCTTCCCAATGGACATTTATATTGTATATCCCCACATAGGTACACTTCTCTGTTAACACCAAATCCAGTCTAGCCGGTTCATCATCTCCTCTATATCTAGTATTTTCTTTCACCCTCTGTTCCATCATATTTTCCATCATTAGATTAAGAATCTCTCTCCCATGCTTCCTCTCCAACACCACTTACTAGATTTTCCCAATCCACTTCTTTACAATTAAAATCTCCTACTAGTATCACCTTTCTTTTTCCAGTTAATACACTTTCCAAACTCTGTAAAGTATCCTTGATCATATTGTCATATTCCTTAATGTCCAAGAATTTGTTTTAGGAGGTACATAGGTCACCATGATTATTAATTCTTTTCCATCACTTTTTAACCTTATGCTTATCTTTTCTGCGTTGTTCTTCCCATACCAAACCTTATCCACATTTATCTCCTTCTTCGTCATAATCATAACTCCTCCTCCACCTTTACTCTCTCTATCCTTTCTCCATATATTATATTTATTATCCAAATTTACCTTTGTTTTTTCATGTAATTTTGTCTCAGTCAAACACACTATATCAGGCTTCTCCACCATCACATAGTCTTGCAATTTTGATCCACTCGACAGTATCCCATCTATATTAGTATACATTACGGTCCACCTACTGCTCCCTCTAGGAGTTCCTCCGCATTCCTTCTTTCCACATACCACTTTCTGACTCTCTCTCCTATAACTCTCCAAAAAAACTTTTTCCTCTTCAGACCGTTCATCATTTTTCCTTCTCGCCTCTTCCAACAATTCCTTATATCTTCTCCTCTCTTCCTTATTTCTATTTTTTCTTAAGTACACCTCTTTACAACCTTCTACCTCTCTTAATTTTGATGTTCTATATAAGATGTCCTCCGCAGATTGTTGTGACTTCAGTACTACTTTAATCGGTCTTCTTACTCCCTCCTTATACAGACCCAGTCTATGGATCTCTTCCACTTCTTCTTGTAGGTCTTTTTTTCATCATCATTTAGATTTTTGAACAGATCTCGTAGGTCTTTTTTTTCATCATCATTTAGATTTTTGAACAGATCTCTTACCATTTTTAATTCTTCTTTAATTCTCTTAGGCTTATATGTTATATTTTGTTCTTTCATCCCAAATATTAACACATTCTTCTTCTTTTCTGCTACTTTTCTTATCAATATTTCCTTATTCTTCATAACATTAACCAGTTCCTTAGACCTTTCTTTTTTGTCTTCATTCAACTGATCTTTAATTATTTCTTGTAATCCAACTATCTCAGCTTCCCTTGACTCAGTCCATTGTGTTTTCTTCAGTTCCCACTCCCTTTTAAACCTTTCTCTTTGCTCACTGATCATTTCCTTAAAGTCATCTTTCTCCTTTACAACTTTCTCCATTTTCTCCTCCAACCATCTCTTATATTTTTCAACCTCCACTCTTAAGTGTGCATTCTCATCCACCAATCATTTTTCATTTTCCTCCAGTCTCTTGACTCTTTCCTTCAAAGCCTTGCGGAATTCTCTATCTTGCTCCTCCTCACTCCTCTGAAGTTTTAATTCCTTCACCAGCTCCTCAAATTTTTTCTCTAGCATTACCAATCTACCTTGCATTGTTGCCCCTGTTTGAAGATGGACTCATATTTTGAATGGCTACTTTTGGTTTTGGTCCCTGGGCCTCATCGGCATATTTTGAATTTGGTAACTTATTTCTTACAGGTCTATCCATTTCATTTCACTCTTCCTGGGAGCGTGTGGGTGTGCGGTGGTGTGCACTGGCGGTCAGGCCTGGTAGCTTTGTGTGTGTGGTGGGATGCATTGGCGGCTGTTTATGGCTGGCCTTTGTGTGGTTTCTGCGCTGTCGTTTGGATTGCGGAGGTTCCAACACCTCCGATCACTCTTATGTACACGCCACCAGGCTACGTTCTCTCTGTACACTCGTTCACTTGCTCTAGTTGCCCTTTTGTACTAGTGATGGTTCTCACTAAAAGCACATTGTTTAGCGTGTGGAGTGTTAGGTAGACGGCACTCTGAGCAAGGAGGCACGTCCACTCTCCACGGAGCGCGGAGTGTGTGTTTGTGTGTGTGTGTGTGTGTGTGTGTGTGTGTTTGTGTTTGTGTTTGTGTATTTACCTAGTTGTAGTTTTACAGGGCCTGGGCTTTTATGCTCATGTGGCCCCATCTCCATATCTACACTTATCCAATCTTACTTTAAAAGTATGCACACTCATTGCAGACACTACTTCTTCATTTAAACTGTTCCACGTCTCAATACATCTTTGTGGGAAACTATATTTTTTAACATCTCTCAGACATCTTCCTTTTCTCAGCTTTTTACTATGCGATCTTGTGTTTCGGATTTCATATTCTTCTCTCGGGATCAATTTCTCATTATCCACTTGGTCCATTCCGTTGATCAATTTATAAACTTGTATGAGATCCCCTCTCTCCCTTTTCTGCTCCAATGTTGGAAGATCCAAAGCCTTTAGTCTCTCCTCATATGTCATTCCTTCAAATTGTGGAACCATTCTTGTAGCCATTTTTTGTAGTCTCTCCAACTTCCTTATGTGTTTCTTTTTATGTGGAGTCCACACTACTCCTGCATATTCCAATCTGGGTCTTATTATAGTACTTATCAATTTCTTCATCATTTCTTTGTCCATGTAGTGAAATGCTATTCCAATATTCCTTAGCAAATTACAGTATATGTGTCTCTGAAAATTCTATCAATATGGCTTACCGGTTGATTGTTTTCTTCCATCGTCACTCCTAAGTCCTTTTCCTTTTTTTGCTTTCTCCAGTTCTACTCCATCTCCCATCTTATAGATTCCCACTGGTCGTCTTTCACTCTTTCCCATTTCCATGACATGGCTTTTGTTCACATTGAATTCCATTTCCCACTTTTTACTCCATTCCCAGATCTTATTTAGGTCTTCTTGCAGTATTTCAGAATCCTCTTTTTGCTTTATAACTCTGCACAGTTTTGTATCATCTGCAAACAGATTTATGTAGCTGTTCACTCCTTCTGGCATGTCGTTAATATAAATGAGGAAAAATATTGGTGCCAATACTGACCCCTGTGGCACTCCGCTTTCTACTGCTCTCCACTTGGACTTTATATCTTTAACTACCGTCCTTATTTCTCTCCCCCTCAAATAATTTGCTATCCATCTCAATGTGCTTCCTTTTAAGCCACCCTTCTCCTCTAACTTCCATAGTAATCTTGTATGTGGAACTTTGTCAAACGCCTTTTTTAAATCCAAATAAATACAGTCAACCCATCTCTCTCTCTCTCTTGTACTCAATCAACTATTCTAGAATAGAGACTCAATAAATTAGTTACACACCGTCTTTTTCTAAAACCAAATTGGCTATTTGATATTAATTTGTTGTCTTCAAGGAACTCGATCCATTGTTTCTTTATTATTCTTTTACACATCTTGCATATTTAATTAGTGATACCAGTCTGTAATTTAAAGGTTCTTCCTTCCTTCCGCTCTTTTCCATTCTACTGGTACTGTTCCATTTTCTATTGAGCATTTTATGATGTACACTGTATATAGGACTTGCTAGTTCTTCCCTACATTCTTTCAGTATTCTGCCTGAGACTTCATCTGGTCCCATTGCCTTCTCTTCATCCAGTTCCTTCATTAACTCTTTTATTTCAAGCTTGGTTACTTTAATGTCTTTCATATAGACTGTCTCTCTATTACCCTGTAGCCTTTCAAATTTGGATTCCTTAGTAAAGACCTCCTGGAATTTATTATTTAATAGTTCTGTCATACTTTTTGGGTCTTCCACCTTCCCATCCTCTCCTTTTAACCTTTCTATTGTTTCTCTTTGCCTAATTTTTCCATTTATGAATCTGTAGAACAATTTTGGTTGCTCCCTCTCGACATTCTTCCATTCCACATACACAGATCTTCCTATCCATTTTTCCATGCCAATCATCACTCTGTATATTGCTATCAGGTCTCCCTTTCTCTTCTGTTTTCCAGGGTTGGAAGTTGCATTCTTTTCAGTCTGTCTTCATAAGTCAAATCTCTTAAGTCAGGCACCATTTTGTTGCAGCCCTCTGTACTTTCTCTAGTTTCCTTATGTGTTTTTAAGTTCGAGCCCACTGTATTGTTGCATATTCAAGCCTCGGTCTTATCTCATTTGACTTAATAACCTTCACCACTTTCTCAGCTATCTTCTTCTATGATCTGTTGATCTATAATTTCAGCAAGGCCCAAAGTTTTCTTCCCTGACTCTTTGATTTCCTTTTCCAGACTTGCAACTTTGTAATTTACCTCCTTTCTTTCCACTTCCTGACTTTTTTTCCATTCAGCCTGCTTCTCCATCACTTTTCCTAGAGATTCTCCACATTTTTCGCAATTCACTTTAATTAGCTTAACTTCCTCTTTCAGTGCTGCATTTTCCTTCTTCATATCGGCACAGTCTCTCTTTACATTGTCATAACTCGTTTCCAGGCCCTCATACTTTTCAAACAGTTTTTCAATTTTACCTTCTAACTCCAGAATTTTCTTCACATAAGCGCTCTTTTCCATTATTCCTTGAAACCCTGTGAATTCTGATTCCTCTTTCGAGTTCACGGCCGCCATGTTGCGCAGACGTAAACAAACCAGCTGATGGCTCAAACGCAGGCTACTGTTTATATTTACCTTCACTGGACATTATTTTGCTAATCAACAGTTAACATGACTATATGGAGACGGGACAAACATTACCAGTGTGTAACTGTAGAATTATAGATGTGTCAGCGACCACCTCCGCCATCATCGATGTGTGTGTGTGTGTGTGTGTGTGTGTGTGTGTGTGTGTGTGTGTGTGTGTGTATTTACCTAGTTGTATTTACCTAGTTGTAGTTTTACAGCGCCTGGGCTTTATGCTCGTATGGCCCCGTCTCCATATCTACACTTATCCAATCTTACTTTAAAAGTGTGCACTCTTGCAGACACTACTTCTTCATTTAAACTGTTCCACGTCTCAATACATCTTTGCGGGAAACTATATTTTTTAACATCTCTCAGACATCTTCCTTTTCTCAGCTTTTTACTATGCGATCTTGTGCTTCTTCTCAAAGTGTGTGTGTGTGTGTGTGTGTGTGTGTGTGTGTGTGTGTGTGTGTGTGTGTGTGTGTGTGTGTATTTACCTATTTGTGTATTACAGGGCCCGAGCTAAGCTCTCTGTGTCCTGTCTCCTTGTCCATTCCTGTCATATCTCTCTTTCATCTGATTGACACACACCGCGTCAACGACATGACTGCTCAGTTTATTCCACTTATCAATGCTACGATGCGGGAAACTGTATTTTCTCATGTCATTTAGACAGATGTCCTTTATTAGCTTTTTTCCATGTCCTTGGAGATAATTACTTGTGGTCACCTTTATCAACTCTCTATCCAGTATGTCAATCTTGTTCACCAATTTATACATAGTTATCATGTCTCCTTTTGTTCTTCTCTCTTCTAATGTGGTCAGCCCCAGCTTCCTCAGTCTTTCCTCATAGTCTAACTCCCTGAGTCCTGGTACCATCCTTGTTGCCAGCCTTTGTACCCTTTCTACCTTCTTCACATTTTTCTTCATATGTGACCAGACACATGCTGCATATTCTAGCTGGGGTCTTATTAAGGTACATAATATCTTCTTCATCATTCCTTCATCTAGGTAGTGGAATGCAAGGCCAATATTTTGAAGCATGTTGTATATTTTCCAAAAAATCTTGTTAATGTGTTTCTCCGGTGACAAAGTGTTTTGCACGTTACTCCTAAGTCTTTCTCCTCATTGGTCTCTTTAATTTTCTCATCACCCAGCCTGTAATCCCTGTTTGGTCTGTATCTACTTCTTCCCATTTTCATAACATGGGTCTTGTCTATATTAAATTCCATCTGCCACTCTTTACTCCACTCATATATTTTATCAAGATCTTCCTGTAACTTGTTACAATCTTCCACATTCTTTACTCTCCTCATAATTTTAGTATCGTCCAAACATGTTCATATAACTGTCAATTCCTACTGGCATATCATTAACATAAATCAAAAACATGATGGGACCCAGCACTGACCCTTGTGGAACTCCACTGGTTACCTTCTTCCACTCGGACTTCTTTCCTCTCACCAGTGTTCTCATTTCTCTTCCCATTAAGTAATTTTCCATCCATTTTGCTAGTTTATCATTTACTCCTCCAGTCATCTTTAGTTTCCACATCAGTCTATTGTGTGGTACTTTATCAAAGGCCTTTCTCAAGTCCAGGTAGATAGCATCTACCCATCCCTCTCTATGTTGCAGTATGTCAGTCACTCTTGAATAAAAACATAATAAATTGGATACACACGATCTTCCTTTTCTGAAACCAAACTGCCTTTCACTCAGAATGTTTTCACTTTCTAGATACTCACTCCACTTAGCTTTAATTACTTCTTCACATACCTTGCACAATATACTAGTCAACGATACTGGTCTATAATTTAGCGGTTCCATTCTACTACCATTCTTATATATAGGCACAATGTCAGCTCTTTTCCACTCTTTCGGGACTAATCCTGTTCGTATGGAGGTATCCACAATATCAAATATGGGGTTCAACAATTGATCCTTACATTCTTTTAGCAACCTCCCAGATATGCCATCAGGCCCCATTGATTTATTAATATCCAGATTGCTTATAATTTTCCTTACATCTTCCTTAGTAACCATGATGTCCTGCATTTGCTTTATTTCCGTAGGCCTTCCTCTCATAAAATGCTCCTCCTTTGTAAACACTTTGCAAAAGTTGTCGTTCAAAATTTCAGCTATCTCTCCAGCATCTTCATATACTTCTTCCTCGTTTTTTACCTTTTCTATTGCCTCCCTTTTATTTAGTTTTCCATTTATGAATTTGTAAAACATTTTTGGGTCACTATCACAGTTTTCCACCACCCTCTGTTCATATTCCTTCTGTGCTGTTCTCCTTACTTCAACATATCTATTCCTTGCTGTTTTGTAGCCTTCCCTTGATAATACATCACTGCTTTTCTTAAGTTTCTTCCATGCCTTTTCTTTGTTCTTTTTGCTTCTTCACAATTTCTATTAAACCACTGTTTATTATTTAAAGTCCCCTTCCTGTAATATGGCACAAACTTTTTCACAGCAGAGTTATACAAATCCATAAATTTATCGTACTTCAATTGCATATCTCTTTCCTGGTGTAACACGGACCAGTCAATTTCATTAAAGCACTCCCTTATATGGTTATAATTTGCCCTAGTATAATTTAATTTTTCCTCCCTGCGTTCCACAATCTTATTCGTGCTTAATTCTGTATCTAGCTCAAAGCTTAGGACATCATGATCGCTTTTCCCCAAGGGACTTTCATGTTCAATTTCCTCTTTTAGAGAGATTCCCCTATGTGTGTGTGTGTGTGTGTAATAGTAATAATAATAATAATAAACGGTTTATTAGTTAGGCAATGTAAAAAATTACACTGAAAATGTACAGGGGGGTGGGGGACATTACCACAATGAACTAAAAATGTGTGTGTGTGTGTGTGTGTGTGTGTGTGTGTGTGTGTGTGTGTGTGTGTCTGTTTCACTGTTTCACTGTTTGATCTGCTGCAGTCTCTGACGAGACAGCCAGACGTTACCCTACGGAACGAGCTCAGAGCTCATTATTTCCGATCTTGGGATAGGTCTGAGACCAGGCACACACCACACACCAGGACAACAAGGTCACAACTCCTCGTGTGTGTGTATTCACCTAGTTGTATTCACCTAGTTGTAATTTTACAGGGCCTGGGTATCATACTCGTGTGGCCCCGTCTCCATATCTACACACATCCAACTTTCCTTTAAAACTATGCACACTCCTTGCTGACACCACCTCCTCACTCAAACCATTCCACACCTCCACACATCTTTGTGGGAAACTATATTTCTTCACATCCTTCAAGCATATTCCCTTGGCTATCTTTTTACTATGCGATCTTGTAGTTCTACTTAAATTTTCCTCTCTCAACATCATTTGCTCATTATCCACTTCATCCAGTCCATTCAACAGTTTATAAACCTGTATTAAATCTCCTCTTTCTCTTCTTTGTTCCAAAGTAGGCAAATTCATTTCTTTTAATCTCTCCTCATAGGTCATTTCTGCCAATTCCGGAACCATTTTTGTTGCCATTCTCTGCAATCTCTCCAACTTCCTTATATGCTTATATGTGTGTGTGTGTGTGTGTGTGTGTCCCTCTTCATTCCTTGTATGGATGGATTAATGTTAGTGTACAAGTATATGAATAGTTATCAAGGTGTGGTATTTAAGGTTTAAGTTTATTATAATGGTACAGTATTGCCAAGTTGAATATTATTAAGACTGAGGCTCTGCAAGTTGGCACCCTGTTGTGTATGCTTGCTAGAGATTTAGGTTGACCATTTGGCTTGTTCCTCTCCAGCCCCCAAAGACCCCTCCCCTCTGCTGAAAAGGTGGAGAGTGAGGAGCCAACCAGCCCCAAGAATTCCAAGGTTAGTTAAAAGTTTAAATTCTTTCCTTCTCTCTTTTACTTTATATTCATCCTTTTTTCTGGCTAACTCTCAGCCCTGCTTGGGGACCATCATCTAGGTGGGCCTTTTTGTTTAATTGCTTTGGGTGTCCTTGGTCATATTTCCCTTCTTACATAAAAAAAAAAAAAAGAATAGTACAGTCTGAAGGTTGGAAATATCTGACAAACTTTCTGCTTAGGTAAAAATATCATAATCAGATGTGAAGAATGGGTGTCATGACACGTTGTCCCTATTTAAAATTGAACGGGAAATTAGTAATATTGAGTATTGAAACTGAGAGTTTAGTAAAAAACTTTCCATTTCCTTAATTTTGATTGACACTTGCTTCTCCAGACACCAGGAAAGAAGAGTGAGGAGGAACTACAGGAGGAGGAAGAGCTGCAGCTGGCCATTGCCCTCTCCCGATCTGAGGCAGAGAACAAAGAGAAGGAAGTGAGTACAATCCCTTGATAATCATATTTCATTCACTTCATTCTAAAAGGCATGTGACCTTGTTTTTGAGATCAGCACATAACACTCAATGTTAGCACTTATCATGTGATAAGATATATACAAGCAAATCACAGTTTGTGAACATTCCATTTATGACAAGGTAATGATGCAAAATAAAATCAGAGAGAGAAAAGAACCAGGTACTGTATAAATCCTGGAATAAGGAAATGGAAAAGTCAGTAAGAGAAAGTAAATTAGTCAATGAGGTTCAAAGGAAAACAACTGAAAACTCAATGTGAATAAGTTGTTGTAAAGGAATAGGGAAGGAGAGGAGTGTAAGTGAAGAGAAAAGATGTAATTCCTATAGATAACAAGAAGATAAAAGGATTTTTAGAAAAGATAATTTGATAATCCCATGTATGAGAAGACATCTTTGCATGCACAGTGATAGCATTTTAATCAGTAAGGTTTATCTGAGGTGTATTGCCATGTGGAGAGTGCTAAAGATTATTAATGAGGAATGTATGGTAATTGGCAGAAAAAGAGTGTGCCATGCCAATCAAGATCTTTATCAGATGCACATTGTAAATATAGAGAACCAGGGAATAGAGCAGAGTGACCATCAGCAGCATTTGTAACTATTTGAGATAACATATGGAACAGAAACTAAATGCAAATGCTAGGATAAAAGATTAGTTAATGGTTTTTGAGAAGAAAGTAGGTATGACTAAGATGTCTTGTAGGGTGAGTATGGGAGAGTGCTAAGAAAGACTCAATTCCAAGGAGTATGGAAGGGAGAAATGTGTCTTTGAGTCTTTAGAAAGGTTTGAGTAATGGTATTCTGCCATCACTGACATCTGAATCAGAGGTGTGAAAGTGAAATGTGGGATGAAAGTGGAGTAGGAATGAGTCCTCTGAAAGGGGCATGTGGGGGATGACAAGGTGGAGAACATGAAATCAGTATAAGTGTTTATGAATAGTGTAGTATAAGTAAGTGAAAAGAACCACATTGAAATGGTATGGCCTTGTTGGGATGGGGAAGAGTGAAAGGTTTATAAAGAAAGATTATGTGAGTAGATACTGATGGTTCTAATAAAGAACAAAAGTCATTTAAGAGACTGAAGGATAAGGTAGAGGAAAATGTGTGAAAAAGGGAAGCATTTGAACAGTAGGAAGAGGAAGATTTTCTGTTGTGGTCACCAATCTGGAAGATACTTGGGATCCTTCCAGCATTAGAGGAATAGACAGACACTGTATCATTTTTTAGACTTAAATAAGATAGATTTATTCAGTTCATGTGGTAGAACAGCTATGATATCTTTTGTGAAACAGAGTGTAAGAATGATATAAGACAAACATCATTTATAGGAAAAAGGGTGAGGCTGTGCATGTAAGTGGATAACCCATAGAAATGTTAAAAAAATGTGTGAGTATGTGAAAGAATAAAAGAAGGCAGGAGATAGATAGAGTAGAGAATTCAAGAGTGAAGTGTGAATAGGACAGGTGAAAATTCCTCTAGAAACCACTCAGGCAGTTGTAGATGTTATGAGGTATTGAATAGATCAGTATTTGGCTCACCTTTGTGTGTCTTTCCCTTATAAATTTTACGTTGGCTTTCATGTACGTCTTCCATCCCTGTAGAAGTGACAGTCCCCTCCTATAGTTCCAGTGAACAGCCATGTCAGGATGAATGGGTCTGTCAGTTTTATTTTTCTTTGTGTTCTTTGTCACTCTCAAAAGATGTTCTTGCTTTCTACCTTACACTTTTTTATGCAAGATAGGAAGAACTGACTAAGGGCAACAGAAACAACCAAACAAAAGGACCTTCTTAGATGTCAATCCCCATAAAGTGTCAAGAGAGTTAGCCAAGAAAGGATAAATATCTTGAAACCTCCCTTCTAAATGAGTTCAGGTCATAGGAAGATGAAATACAGAAACAGGTAGTGAGTTCCAGAGTTTACCAGATAAATGTATGAATAATTGAGAGTACTGGTTAGCTCTTGCAGTAGGGAGGTGGACAGAATAGGGGTGGGAGGAAAAAGAAAGTCTTGTGCAGGAAAAAAAGGTTTATTGTACAAAAAATTAGAAAATAATAACTGAACATTACAAACATCATCTGACTTCACATTACGGAAAAAATAATAGGTAATGATTAGGTAATAGTAGAAACTGATCAGTTAATTAAAAGATGCTGAGAAGATTGAGAAGACCTTCCTCAGAATATTCTACTATTTCTACACTAATACAAGGTGCAGTGTGCTGTCTTGGGTTCAGTAAGGGAATGTCTACATCACTTTCAATGTTAAGGGGATTGTATGGATCTCACTTCTCAATGCACTCACTGTTTATGGTTTTAATTCATCAAATGGAGTGAAATCGGTATAATATTGCCACATGAAGTTTATTTATTTATTATTTTGAGAGAGAGAGAGAGAGAGAGAGAGAGAGAGAGAGAGAGAGAGAGAGAGAGAGAGAGAGACGCTTTTCTAATATTATTTAAAAGCGTAAACTATAAGTGGTTGTTAATCTCAGACGCTCTGTTGTAAGAGTCGAGTCATGTGTGAGTTGCAGGAGTGCCCCGCATTGCTCAGTTATAATAAAGAAATAGTTCCCCTTTTTTTGCGGGGGTGATGATAAGGCTGTGCAAGATGGCGGAACTTGACAGCGGGACGTATTTAGATTTAACACTTATAGGTATCCTTTTGTTTTTTTCTCTCTCCCTCTAAGTTATTCTCGTCATTTATTTCATTACAGGACATTTCCTAACCAGTATAAAAGTTCATGGTGAAAGCTATGTATTCGATGACTAATACGAAGTTTTAGTAAGATTTAATTTTAGCGATTCTGCATGCTGGATCTTGCAACGTGTATTTTGTCTTCGCAGAATACTCTTTTTCAGTACCACCTTAAAAGACATGACGAGGACCATGGTTTTAGCTGATCTTTGGAATGTGTGTCATTTAATGCGCGAAATTGAGTGTCCGTGAAATATAACCACGTGACGGGTTTGTTTACACTGAGGAAGACGTTGCTGATAAAAACTTTTACTTGAATGATACGTCTTGTGGTATGAGCATAGCTAAGCCCTGCAGAGGCTGACTAAGGTATGACATGTGGTGTGTGTGTGGTGAGCACAGCTTTGGACGTAAGGAAGTACGCGAAGTAGGAAATACCTGCCAGTGATGACCTCAGAACTGTCTGCTAGTGTGTCTTTGTCCCGCTGCTGCCTTGGGATCTTCGCTACTTCCGTACTGGTGCTCCAGTGAACTAGGCTTGAATTTTCTGGTATTATGAAGAACAACACTTGACAAATAAGAAGTGGGATATTCAGAACCACCAAATAGTGAAGTGGACAGTGAATGTTGTTAAGAAAATGAAGATGTGGAATTTGTTATGAAAATATGATTAAGATGGGCGAGCAAAGTAACTCAGTGTGTTTGTGATAGTAATTATACAGCAACAAGAGGACAGGGAGCAATTGTTTTATGCATTTGAAGGAGGTAACTGATGATATACCTAATACTACTACCTTTTATTGGCTATCTGGTGTCTCTTTTAAGTATGTAAGAATGCTGGGCGCTTTACAGTGTATTGCATTTGTAGTGTGGAAAGTCAGAACTAGGAAATTCACTTAACTCTTTCCCAAGAGGAGACTTTTTTTTTTTTTGGGACATTTTCTTTTATGGCATTTGGGCACTTTTGGTTAACATTTACTATAAGCCCATGTCGGTAACTTTTTTCTTTCTTTTTTTTTATGTCCTGGTTTATATACTCGATGTCCTTTACAACTATGAAGTTTTTTTTGTGTGGCCAGCTGTTATTGACTTGTATTGATGCTTTTGAAAATCAACACACTGCACCAGGAATAAAGTTAGGTTAGGTTTAGGTTAGATCAAGTTTGTCTTGGTTTTGTTAGATGGGAAAAATGAAATTAACCAAATTTTTGTATTTGCCTAAAAAAAAAGTAAGTAGAAAAATTGAGGACTTGTAAATTTTGCTGTATTTTCTCATAAGTATTGCATTTGTAACTTTGATTCCTTCCCTTTGAGCGTCATGAAAGTACTGAGAAATAATCTGAAGTTAGAGAAATTGTTCAGGAGAAGATTTTGCTGGAATCAGACCAGTAAATATGTTAATTGTGGCTGGCTCTGTTTTTATGATTAAGTTGATAATATTTGTTCTCTTCAAAATATGGCTTTTTCAGGAAATAATGTTCTTTGTGCAAGCCACTATAAATAGTGATTCATTTTATTATGCATTACACTGACACTTGTAAAGAAAATATTCATTTAAGATATTAAACACCTGACTTAGTCTGTTGTAACCTAACCTGATCTGAACTAATCTAATCTACCTAATTTCATGAATGAAAATAGAATTGCTGGATCTAGTTCGTCAGGATATACATATTAGCCATCAAACCTCTTGCATGACACTCAGAAGTCCAAGGCTGCAATGATGAACTTCCCCTAAGTGGCTAGCTTTGACTTTCCTGTTACTGCTCAAGATTCATCCTAACCTCGCTCCCTACCTTGGGGAAGTTGTCTCACTTTTGTCCAGGTTTGATGCATCAGAGAAAAGAGGCTTCTTGTGATAGCTTTTAAAGAAAGATAGTAAGACTGGTTGTGATTGTCACTATGCTTAGCTTAGTAGCATCATGAAACAAGTAAAGAAGCTTGAGAATGAGATGACAAAATACTTTTGCTAGCAATACTATGAACTATTCCATTTTCATCAGATTAGCATCTTTCAATATCGACCTTTCAAGAGTTGCTGTCAGTTATAAAATAAACAGGCACCAATCATAAAGATTGCACATTTCACAAGATACTTTGTATACTTTTTGAATGTTTCTTTTTGCTAGACTTTTGCTCATATAATATTAGCAAATTTCAATTTGTTAATGCTCTCCTGAATTTTAGAAACTTCGTGCAACTTCAACTATCTTGGGAAATTGGCGGCAGACATCACCCACTCCGGCCTCTCCTGCCCCACAGTTAATGCAGGACAAGGAGGACATGGATCCTGAACTTGCAAGGTCAGTCTGCCATATTGTGTGTGTTGTGCCATGTGTATTCCTCATGTTTTTTTGTATTCAGTGTTGTGTGCATTAGTGTGAAAAAAACAACTATCTAATTTAATAATGACTTCACCACGCCCTGCCTCGGAGTCCCCCTCTGGGGAGGGGACCATAAATGTCCCCAGGTCGGACTGCCCTCTGCTGTCGACCTTGGGTGTCTTGACACTTCATCTAATACTTTCACTATCAATTTCTGCAACATTCGTGGCCTTCGTTCTAATTTTCAATCTGTGGAACACCACCTCTCCTCTACTAAATCTCATCTTCTCTTCCTAACCGAAACACAGTTGTCTGTGACTACTGACAGCAGCCCCTTTTCTGTTCCCTCCTACTTGCTCTATCCTCATTTTCAATCCAAAGCTGGATGTTGCGTATACGTGCGTAACGACACCACTTGCTCTCGTGCCCACAATCTTGAATCTTCAGAATTTTCTACCATCTGGCTAAGACTTCAATGTCACTCTCTAACTAAATTCATCTGTGCTGTATACCTCTCACCTAATTCCTCTGACTATGTAAAATTCTTTGACTATTTGACTTCCAAGGTGGAGCACATCTTATCTCACTTTCCTTTTGCTGAGATCTCCATTTTAGGGATTTCAATGTTCACCACCAGCTTTGGCTTTCATCTTCTTTCACTGACCAACCTGGTGAACAAACCTTCAACTTTGCTATCCTTCATGACCTAGAGCAGCTAGTGAAGTTCCCTACCCGTATTCCTGACCGCCTTGGAGACACGCCCAACATTCTTGATCTTTTCCTAACCTCCAACCCTTCTGCTTACTCTGTTAAACTTTCCTCTCCGTTGGGCTCCTCCGACCACAATCTAATTTCCGTTACCAGTTCTATCACTCCAGTGCAGCCTCAGGACCCGCCTAAGCGGAGGTGCTTCTGGCATTTTAACTCTGCTAAGTGGGAGGAACTAAGGCAGTACTATTCTGATTTCCTTGGGATGATTATTGTTTTCATGTCAGAGATCCTTCTCTTTGTGCCGAGCGCATAACAGAGGTGATTATCTCTGGCATGGAGCTATACATTCCTCATACTTTCTCTAACCCTAAAGCTAAAAAGCCTTGGTTTAACTCTGCTTGTTCTCGTGCTGTCAATGATAGAGAGGCGGCTCACAAACGGTTCCGTAGCCATCCAACTGCTGAAACTCATGCCCTATATATTTCTGCCCGTAATCATGCCAAATCTATTCTCCAACTTACTAAAACTCTTTCATCAATAGAAAATGTCAAAGTCTTTCCAATTCTAACTCCTCTCGAGATTTCTGGCATCTAGCCAATAATATCTCTAACAACTTTACTTCTTCGTCTTTCCTCCTTTACTTCATCCAGATGGCTCTACAGCTGTCTCTTCTTTTCTAAAGCTGAACTCTTCGCTCAAACCTTTGCTACCAACTCAACTTTGGATGATTCTGGGCATATTCCTCCTACTCCTCCACCCTCTGACTACTTCATCCCTAAAATTAAAATTCTTTATAAAGACGTTTTCCTGGCCCTCTCTGGCCTTGATTCTCGGAAGGCTTACGGTCCGGATGGAGTCCCTCCTGTTGTTCTCAAAACTGTGCTTCCGAACTCGCTCACTGCCTGGTCAAACTCTTTCATCTGTGTCTCTACTTCTATTTATCCTTCTTGCTGGAAGTTTGCTCACATTCAACCTGTCCCTAAAAAGGTGACCACTCCAATCCTTCTAACTACCGCCCTATAGCTTTGATTTCCTGCCTTTCTAAAGCCTTTGAGTCTATCCTTAATAGGAAGATAATGAGGCATCTATCAGCTCACAACCTTCTCTCTGATTGCCAGTATGGTTTCCGTAAAGGCAGATCTACTGGTGATCTTCTTACTTTCCTAACTGAATCTTGGTCATCCTCTTTTAGGGACTTCGGTGAAACCTTTGCTGTCGGCCTTGACATATCGAAAGCCTTCGATAGAGTCTGGCACAAATCTTTAATTTCTAAACTACCCTCCTACGGATTCTATCCTTCTCTCTGTACCTTCATCTCCAGTTTCCTTTCCGATCGTTCTATTGCTGCTGTAGTAGACGGTCACTGTTCTTCCCTAAAACTATCAACAGTGGTGTTCCACAGGGTTCTGTCCTATCACCCACTCTCTTTCTATTATTCATCAATGATCTCCTAAATCTGACTCAATGCCCTATCCACTCCTATGCTGATGATACCACCCTGCATTATTCAACAGCGTTCAACAGACGCCCAACCCAACAACAATTAAATGACTCAAGGCGAGATGCTATAGGACGCCTAACTTCTGATCTTTCACTTGTTTCTGATTGGGGCAGAGAAAACCTGGTTTTGTTCAATGCCTCAAAACTCAATTTCTACAACTATCTACTCGACATAACCTTCCAGACAACTATCCTCTCTTCTTCAATAACACTCAACTTCCCTCTCCTCTACATTAAACACACTCGGTCTATCCTTCACTAAAAATCTAAACTGGAAATTTCACATCTCTACTCTTGCTAAATCAGCTTCCAAGAAGTTAGGTGTCCTATGGCGTCTTCGTCCATTTTTCTCTCCTCCCAGCTGCTTGCTCTGTACAAGGGCCTTATCCGCCCGTGTATGGAGTATGGCTCTCATGTCTGGGGGATCCACACACAGCTTTACTAAACAAGGTGGAATCTAAAGCTTTTCGTCTTATCAACTCTTCTCCTCTAACTGACTGTCTTGATTCTTTAAGTCACCGCCGCAATGTTGCATCTTTATCTGTCTTCTACCGCTGTTTTCATGCTGTCTGCTCTTCTGAACTTGCTAACTGCATGCCTTCCCCCTCCTGCGGCCTCGCTGCACAAGACTCTCTACTTCTTCTCATCCCTATTCTGTCCATCTTCCTAATGCAAGAGTTAACCAGTATCTTCACTCCTTCATTCCCTACACTGGTAAACTCTGGAACTCTCTACCTGTGTCTGTATTTCCACCTGCCTATGACTTAAACTCTTTCAAAAGAGGAGTGTCAAGACACCTCTTACGTTAACTGGACCCTCCTTTTAGATTTTTTTGTTTTTTCTCTTTCTACTTTCCTCTTAACAGGGCCTGGCAACCAGCGGGATTTTTTTTTTTTCCAACACTTTGTTTTCCCTTGGCCAGTGCCCTTGTAATGTAAAAAAAAAAAAAAAAAAAAAAAATTATAGTAGTGAAAGCTGGTTCACAGAATCACACAGAATGTTTGCATGTGTTGTATAAGTATGATATGGGAATGTCTCTCGATGATATGCTCCATACTTCTGGTCTTTAAGGCACCAGGAATGCCTACTGACCTGGCACTGAACCTGGCCTGAGGCTTCCAGGAGAACACTCACTAGTATCATTGAGTTATCTCAGCCATGATGCCAGGAATGGGAATGGCTTCCACCCTCTGAGTAGCCTGTCAGTGCATGTGGTACTGGCAGCCTTACAATAGCACCAGCAGGCCAACAACGTCTAGGTGCAGGGTGTACAATTGCCATGTGGACATGGGGGTGGTTCAGAGGGGTGTACATTTGCAATGATGGACCTCGTAACATACCACTTTATTCCTGCCCACACTACTTGTTAGGTGAGAAGGCATTGCATATCCAGAATGCCAGGATGAGCAAGGATATGGTAATGGTAAACAAACCTAATAGTGGAGGGAGATTGAGATATTGTGTGAACCTTCTGGAAATGTCACATTACAGCTTATGACTTTAGGCAGTCAAGCTGAGTGAGCTTCAGGGAGGTCAGCTCAGCCTTAAGTGTGTGCAGCTCATGGTTGCCAACTTTTGCCATGGCTCAGGCTGCTGAATCCACCTGATCAGAGTGTCTTGGGAGAACACACTGGCTGCTGTCAGTTTGGCCAGTTTGTGTCAGGTAACTTCCCAGGTGTGTGTTTGTGTGTATTTACCTAGTTGTACTTACATAGTTGTATTGTACAAGGTTCGAGTGGGGCTCATGGTGTTCAGTCTCCATGTTTCCATTTATCCAATTTTTCTTTAAAGTTATGCATATTATGTGCTGTAACAACTTCATCAATCAGTGCATTCTACTTTTCCACCGTTCTGTATTTTCCAGTATCCTTTATACACTGCCTCATCCTAATCTTTACATGTCCTCTTGTCCTACGTTCTGTCACCAGCACCAGGTCTTCCTTGTCTATCTTTTTAATAACATTGACTATCTTATACATTGTTATTAGGTCTCCTTGTTCTCTTCTATCTTGTAAGGTTTGCAGTCTCATTTCCTTCAGTCTATCTTCATACGTTAGGTCCTTTAGTTCCGGCACCATCTTTGTAGCAATTTTTTTAATCCGTTCTAATCTTCTTATATCTTTTTAGAGCTCAGAGACCACACCACTGCTGCATATTCCAGCCTTGGATGTATCATGCTTGTGATAATTTTTTTCATCATATCTTTGTCCATGAATTGAAATGTCACTCATATATTAGTTAACATTTTGTATGATAATCCAAATATCTTACTTATGTGTTTTTCAGGGTTAAAATTTTCCTGTATGATCACTCCCAGATCTTTTTCCTCTTTAATCATTATTAGTTGTTCCTCTCCTATCAGATGGTTCCATACTGGTCTTCTCTTACTCTTTCCTAGTTCCATTATGTGACATTTCTTGGTATTGAACTCTAATATCCACTTTTTTACTCCACTCGTAGATTTTGTTTATATTTTCCTGTAACAGCAAACAGTCCTCCCGGGTTTTGATTATTCTTA
This sequence comes from Portunus trituberculatus, assembly GCF_017591435.1. NCBI lineage: Eukaryota > Metazoa > Arthropoda > Malacostraca > Decapoda > Portunidae > Portunus > Portunus trituberculatus. The sequence continues at coordinate 12,193,036 of NC_059274.1, forward strand.
GCAGCTTTGCATCATCAGCAAACAAATTAATATAACTGTTTATCCCAATGTGAATGTCGTGTCCATAAATCTGGAACATAATGGGGCTAACACTGACCCTTGTGGCACTCCACTTGTTACTTTACCCCAAGATGAGTATGTATCTCTGGTCACAGTTCTCATCTCCTCCTTCAAATAATCCCTTATCCAGTCTAACAAAGTTCTTAGCAGTCCACCTATGTTCTCTAGTTTCCAAAGTATTCTTCCACAAGGGACTTTATCAAAAGCCTTTTTTTATGTCCAGGTATACTGTGTCCACCCATCCATCTCTGCTTTCCAGTCCTTCTATTACTCTTGAGTAGAAACTTAATAAGTGTGTGTGTGTGTGTGTGTGTGTGTGTGTGTGTGTGTGTGTGTGTGTGTGTGTGTGTGTGTGTGTGTGTGTGTGTGTGTTTACCTAGTTGTATTTACCTAGTTGTAGTTTTACAGGGCCTGGGTTTTATGCTCTTGAGGCCCCGTCTCCATATCTACACTTATCCAATTTTCTTTAAAACTATGCACACTCATTGTTGACACCACTTCCTCACTCAAACTGTTCCAAGTCTCAACACATCTTTGCAGGAAACTATATTTTTTAACATCTCTCAGACATCTTCCCTTCCTCAGTTTCTTACTATGTGATCTTGTGCTTCTAATGTCATATTCTTCTCTCAGGATTAGTTTCTCATTATCCACTTGATCCATTCCGTTAATCAATTTATAAACTTGTATCAGATCCCCTCTCTCTCTCTCTTCTCTGTTCCATGGTTGGTAGATCCATAGCTTTTAGTCTCTCCTCATATGTCATCCCTTTAAATTCTGGAACCATTCTTGTTGCCATTTTTTGTAGTCTCTCCAATTTCCTTATGTGTTTCTTTTTAAGGGGGGTCCACACAACTGCATATTCCAATCTGTGTCTTATTATAGTACTTAGCAATTTCTTCATCATTTCTTTGTCCATGTAGTGTGTGTGTGTGTGTGTGTGTGTGTGTGTGTGTGTGTGTGCAAGTACATTATGTATATGTTTTATATACCTATGGAATGAATTAAACATACATATAATACCATTACATATCAAATGCTTTCATCCAGCAAATGAAATATGACCTGTTTCTCTGTCCCATAGTTACTGACATTTTGTGCATCAGAAACATATTTCTTGCATTTTACTCTCATTATTAAAAAGTAATACAATATGTTTTGTAGTAGCTTATGCAAGTGTGAATATTTCACAGTTCTTATTTTTGTTGATTATAGATTTCAGTGAATCCAAGTACTTTTCTTTATATTGATATGTATGGAAAAGTTTCTTACACTAAAATAGCAGGAGAACCATTGCACTCTGGTAATCTTCCAGGTACTTGAACCGCTCATATTGGGAGCAGCAGCAACACCAGCAGCCACAGCAGCAGAAGTCGTCCTCCCAGTCAGGTGATCCAGCCAGCACCCTCTCCCCTACACAGCCCTCGGCTCCAACGTCTGGCAACAGAACACTCATGTCACCCTCAAAACTAGAGCCAGTAAAGGTGACTGAGGTGTGTTATGTGAAATAGTCTAGTGAGGCATACTGGTTTGCTGCATATCTTGATAGGTTTCTTATAAGCATCTGTGTAGAGCACTGATCTGGAGCTGTATCAGATCTGGATTAACTTGCAGTGGAATGAATGCTTGCAATCACTACTGGTCAAAACAATGACCATACAGGCAATTCACTGCCATACTGCCACTAGCAGTAGACTGTTTATGCTCACCACTATGCTTTAGGGGAATGTTGTTGAGGACATAACCTGTTGGACCTGAGTCCCCGTCAGGTGGAGCATCCTTGTAGGAGAAGAGAATGGCACAGAAGACTGGGTTTTTATGCTTGGTCATAAATTATTTTTCAAGCTTCATACACAGGGGGACTGGCATCTCACAAGGCCTCTTTGTTGATTGTTTTTGTTGCCCTTGGCCAGCTTTCCCTTTTACATAAAAAAAAAAGCTCTTCACACTTTGTATGTTAAAAATATTCAGTGGTAAAATCAGTAATTTCAAAAACACTTGCCACTGTTACTGTGGGACTTTGAAAACATAGGTGTGTTATTTACAAATGGACAAGTATTATCTTTATTTGCCTCATTATGTAGTCATTTGTAGATGCAGCAGTGGTCAGAAGATTATGATCAGAAGGCTTGTGAAATCTTATTTGGCAGGATAAATCTTGAGCAAAATGTAAATGGAAATAGATGGAAGACTTTATGTACATTTGTAGGGTGAAGGCCAGTCATTTAGTGATGAACTTGATCATAAGTAAAATCTAAAGCAAGTCCTTAGGTTAGTGAAGAAGTTGAGTTTTATTTTACTATACATATGTAGAATAACATAAGGAATCTTTAGGAGATAGAAATGTATCAAACTTCAGTAAATAAGTACTGAGCTATTGTTTTTTTTTCCCTCTTTTGTTTGATATGTATAAATTAAAGTTTTTACCACCTCAGAATTATCAGAATGGGGAAACAGAAGAAATTGACGAGTTTGTGGCAACACTGCGTACTCAACTGGAGATATTTGTGAACCGTATGAAGAGCAACCAGAGCAGAGGTCGGCCCATCGCTAATGACACGGCCGTGCAGACACTCTTCATGAACATCACAGCAATGCATGCTCAGCTGCTCAAATACATTCATGAACAGGATGACAAACGAGGTGAGTGGTCTCTGTCTATGCATAAGACTTTGATCCTTTCCTCACCCTTATTGTCTACCTCTCTTATGCAAGAATTAATTAGTACTCTCAATCATTTATCTTTCTTTGGTAAACTTTAGGAACTCACTACCTGCTTTTGTATTTCTATCTTCCTATGACCTGAAATCATTTAAAAGGGATGTTTCAATACATTTATCCTAGTCTTTTGGCTAACTTTATTGAACCTGCTCGGAGACTGGCATCGAAGTTGGACTTTTAGTTTAGTAATTTTTGTTGCTCTTGGCCAGATTTCCCCTCTTATGTAAAATTTAATACTGTATATGCCGGAATATAAGACAAGTTTTTTGTCAATTTGAACGCTCCTAAATCAAGGGGTCATCTTGTATATCAAACATAAAGCACAACCCTTTAACCATGTGGTGAACATTAAGGACCATAGTGCCTTTTAGGAAATCATACTACAGCCCCACACACACACACACACACACACACACACACACACACACACACACACACACACACACACACACACACACACACACACACACACACACACACACACACACACACACACATGTACATTATATATATATATATATATATATATATATATATATATATATATATATATATATATATATATAGATAGATAGATAGATAGATAGATAGAGATAGATAGATAGATAGATAGATAGATAGATAGATAGATAGATAGATAGATAGATAGATAGATAGATAAATATAGATAGATAGATAAATAGATATATGTACATAATTTATATGTTGCATGACAGAGCGGGCTTTTCCCTCTGCACCTGTCAAATGTTTATTGACGGCGTTGTGTGTCAATACACTCAGTCACATTTTCTTAGGCATCTTTTAAAAATTACCTACCCATATTATTAGATAAAACCAATAAAAAAATGCTTGTTTTTTTTTTATTTCCTTTAGGCTCTTTTTTTAGGTACTTGTGCTTGACTTATATAATTAATAGTTGGATTTATAAATAAAGGGTTTTTTTTTTTTTTTTTTTACATTACAAGGGCACTGGCCAAGGGAAAACAGTGTTGGAAAAAAAAAATCCTGCTGGTTGCCAGGCCCTGTTTAGAGGAAAGTAGGAGAAAGAAAAAACAAAAAAATCTAAAAGGAGGGTCCAGTTAACGTAAGAGGTGTCTTGACACTCCTCTTTTGAAAGAGTTTAAGTCATAGGCAGGTGGAAATACAGACACAGGTAGAGAGTTCCAGAGTTTACCAGTGTAGGGAATGAAGGAGTGAAGATACTGGTTAACTCTTGCATTAGGAAGATGGACAGAATAGGGATGAGAAGAAGTAGAGAGTCTTGTGCAGCGAGGCCGCAGGAGGGGGAAGGCAAGCAGTTAGCAAGTTCAGAAGAGCAGACAGCATGAAAACAGCGGTAGAAGACAGATAAAGATGCAACATTGCGGCGGTGACTTAAAGAATCAAGACAGTCAGTTAGAGGAGAAGAGTTGATAAGACGAAAAGCTTTAGATTCCACCTTGTTTAGTAAAGCTGTGTGTGGATCCCCCAGACATGAGAGCCATACTCCATACACGGGCGGATAAGGCCCTGTACAGAGCAAGCAGCTGGGAGGGAGAGAAAATGGACGAAGACGCCACAGGACACCTAACTTCTTGGAAGCTGATTTAGCAAGAGTAGAGATGTGAAATTTCCAGTTTAGATTTTTAGTGAAGGATAGACCGAGTGTGTTTAATGTAGAGGAGAGGGAAGTTGAGTGTTATTGAAGAAGAGAGGATAGTTGTCTGGAAGGTTATGTCGAGTAGATAGTTGTAGAAATTGAGTTTTTGAGGCATTGAACAAAACCAGGTTTTCTCTGCCCCAATCAGAAACAAGTGAAAGATCAGAAGTTAGGCGTCCTATAGCATCTCGCCTTGAGTCATTTAATTGTTGTTGGGTTGGGCGTCTGTTGAACGCTGTTGAATAATGCAAGGTGGTATCATCAGCATAGGAGTGGATAGGGCATTGAGTCAGATTTAGGAGATCATTGATGAATAATAGAAAGAGAGTGGGTGATAGGACAGAACCCTGTGGAACACCACTGTTGATAGTTTTAGGGAAGAACAGTGACCGTCTACTACAGCAGCAATAGAACGATCGGAAAGGAAACTGGAGATGAAGGTACAGAGAGAAGGATAGAATCCGTAGGAGGGTAGTTTAGAAATTAAAGATTTGTGCCAGACTCTATCGAAGGCTTTCGATATGTCAAGGCCGACAGCAAAGGTTTCACCGAAGTCCCTAAAAGAGGATGACCAAGATTCAGTTAGGAAAGTAAGAAGATCACCAGTAGATCTGCCTTTACGGAAACCATACTGGCAATCAGAGAGAAGGTTGTGAGCTGATAGATGCCTCATTATCTTCCTATTAAGGATAGACTCAAAGGCTTTAGAAAGGCAGGAAATCAAAGCTATAGGGCGGTAGTTAGAAGGATTGGAGTGGTCACCTTTTTTAGGGACAGGTTGAATGTGAGCAAACTTCCAGCAAGAAGGATAAATAGAAGTAGAGAGACACAGATGAAAGAGTTTGACCAGGCAGTGAGCGAGTTCGGAAGCACAGTTTTTGAGAACAACAGGAGGGACTCCATCCGGACCGTAAGCCTTCCGATGTATTTCGAAACTGGCAACAGCGGTAGTGAGGGAACAGCCATATTACAGCTTCCCAGGGCCCATCAGCCAACCATATGAGCAGCAGCTCGCTCCACCATTAAGGTGTTTGTCTTATACACCATTAATAGCTCAAAACCTAAATTTTTCTCTAAAAAATTTGGGGTCGTCTTATACACAGAGTCATCTTATAGTCTGGCATATATGGTAAATAAAAAGACCAGAGAAAAACACTACTGAGATCATGATAGAGCTCTGAACAACTTGCCTTTGTTATAATAGAAACATTGTCCACTGGAAAGAGAACAACTGCCACACAGGTTTGTCTGCTATTTCAGTGAACTTTGAGCGACTACAGGACAAGATCTCACAAGTTAGGGATGCTCGGGCAGCCCTGGAGGCACTGAGGGAAGAGCACCGTGACCGTGTCAGGAGGGAAAGAGAGGAGCAGGAGCGAATCAGGTGAGGCTCACAGCAGTCCTATATATAATGACCTCACAACCCTCTTCCAGCTCCCTATGTTCCCTTTGATCATGTTGCTCTAGTGATCATGTTGCTCTCTCTGCTTTTAATATCTCTCTCTCTCTCTCTCTCTCTCTCTCTCTCTCTCTCTCTCTCTCTCTCTCTCTCTCTCTCTCTCTCTCTCTCTCTCTCTCTCTCTCTCTCTCTCTCTCTCTCTCTCTCTCTCTCTCTGGCATGGTAATTTAAGAGGTGATATGATAATCCTCGATGGAAAGTTGGAGGAGCTTTTTAACATGTTACAAGGTGTATAAATTCATACAATATGATATATGGAGTTGGAATTTTTGTTTTCAAATGTAGTGTAAATATAAATTAAATGTGTATAAGGATGTAAATTAGTATTAAGATTCTTATAAATTGAAATAAGCTTAAATTTGAATTTTTACATTTTTTTTTCTTCATTTCCATTATATTTTGATGAAGAATTTACAGTATTCATCAGTAAAGTTAATCATAGATTGCCAGAGTCATGTATTTGGACCTTTACTGATGTATCTAGACTCTCTTAATGAATAATCACAATTCAAATGAAACAAACATACCTTTGAAAACTTTTCAAGGCAAATGCAAATGATGCAAAAGCTGGAAATCATGAGGAAGAAGAAGCAGGAATACCTGGAGTACCAGAGGCAGCTCGCCCTCCACCGCATGGCTGAGAGTGAACGGGAGATATTCAAGGCGTCAGGCATGGCAGCTCCAGGACCCATGTACTCCATGGGCTACCCACCATACCCTGGTGCCCCAGGACCCATGCCTGGCCACATGTATCCACCACAGACTGAAGGAGGAGCTCCTCAGGTACTTTAACTACTACACTGTTGACACACATTGAAGCACTGCTATACTGTACAGTGTGATTCATCTTAATTTTTCTGCATGCAAATAGATACATGCTTATTATTTAATATTGTAACAACATAGAAAAGTACTTTGCTCCATTTCCAAAGATGCTTTATGAATTATGAATTGCATTTGATACAGCCATATTTAGCATAGTTTTTGTCAGCTGAAGTTATCAGTCACATGTATGATTGTATATGTGTGTTTATATTTTACGTGGAAATAATATGTTAGAATAACTGAGCTGCTTGTGAGATATTTTGAAGGATTTTATTTATTTATCTAATCTCTCACTCATTTCAATTTTACTTATTTATTGGCCTTTTGAATGAAATGGTAACTTGTGTCTCAAACTTTATTGCTTCATTTGGACTTTTTACATTAGGAATCAATTTATCCCATTCAAATTAATGCAAGAAAGTTTAATGCATTTCTGGTCCCAAAATCCCACTTTTTTATGGGTTTATGTTGTAATCTAAACAGAATTTAATGAAAATTACCCATAATATAGAAACAGAAAATAAAAGAAATTGTTAAGCACTATATTTTAACATGTGAGACAGAAACATTATATTTTAACATGTGAGACAGAAGCATTATATTTTAGCATGTGAGACAGAAGCATTATATTTTAGCATATGAGACAGCTCTTGAATCATCCTAAAAGAAAAGACAAAAGAATTAGTGGGTTGCTCTATACATCACAAACAAAAACAATGTCCATGAAATTTTACACAAAATACTGTTGTAAACACAAACCTCAGAATGATGAGTCATAGAAAGTTCTTGCCATCTTCAGTCATGAAAACAGTTGTAGGGGACACGTTATCAATTTTGCAATAAAAGCCTCTCTCTCTCTCTCTCTCTCTCTCTCTCTCTCTCTCTCTCTCTCTCTCTCTCTCTCTCTCTCTCTCTCTCTCTCTCTCTCTCTCTCTCTCTCTCTCTCTCTCTCTCTCTCTCTCTCTCTCACACACACACACACACACACACACACACACACGTACACACATATATAGTCTGTGATGATAAAGGAGTATCTGGCAGCTCTCTGACTAATGATAACATAGTTGAATTTGCTGATAATTTCTCGACATTCTTCCTCCTCTACACAATTTCTATTTCTTTCCCCTTGGCCCCTTTCTTTATTTTGCTTTTTTTTTTTTTTTTTTTTTTTTTTTTTTTTTTCGTTGATGCAATATATATTTTGCATGGCAGGTATATGTTGACTCATCGTTTATGCTGCTTTGCAAATACAGGGTACATGTAATGAGGGGTTTCAGCTCATGAATCTCTTTATCCATTGCTGTAAAACAATCAGAGAGAGAGAGAGAGAGAGAGAGAGAGAGAGAGAGAGAGAGAGAGAGAAAGAAAAGAAAGAGAGGAATGTGAGTGATCAGGATTGGCAAAGGTCAGGATAGTTCAAGGAATAACAAATGGTTCTAGTGAATCAGTGATAGGAAATGAATGAGGTTTGTTGAGTCTTTACCTGGATTACTCCATCATCCCTGGGGTTTCGCGAAGACATCGTCATCAACCAGAGGTTTTTTATACTTTGAAGGCTGCATTTATCCTCATGGATATTTTATCAGTGTCTTCATTATTAGTTGTATTAACATAACAAAATAAAAAAAAACAAGCAAAACAAGTTATAATTCAATTCTGGACGCCGAATAAAATGTGTATATAGAAAATTTCAAGTTGCCTTCTCTTCACCAGTCAATAACTAAAAAGTTTGAGAGTCAACATTCCAAGATAAATGCATTGATAACACCAAAATTCACAAGCATTCTCACGGCACTAACAGATTTTCAATTGGATAATTAACTCCTGACGTATTAGAGAAAACATTAAATTTTCTCCTAAAACTCATTCAAAGCTCCCGGGCACAGCCTATCACCCCGTATATCAGCCAGGCGGGCTTTTTGAACATCCAGCACAAAGGGATTAAGGAACTCATAATGTTGTGGACTTTGTCTGCTAACTGGTGACTGCATTTCTTTACAATCCAGTTTGACACTCCATCAGGACCTGAGACTCTCCTTACATCTTGTTCTTCCATTATTTTCTTTACTTCTTTTACTGACACTCGTATTTCACGAACATTTGACATTGGAAGTTGCTTTCTCTGGTGAAGACTGACTGGAAGCAGTTGTTCATCACTCCTGTCATATCTTCCTGGTCTTCATACGTTTCATTGTATTTTAGTTTGTTTATTTCTCCCTTGTTTTTCAGCTTGACATTTATATATCTGTAAAGTAATTTTGACTGGTCCTTGCATTTGTCTACTATATCGTTCTTGTAGTTTTTCTGTTCCATTCTCCGAATCTTGACATACTCGTTTCTTTTCTGGGCATAGTCTAACTAATGATTTTGTCTTCTATTTCTTCTCCACATATTCCAGGCTTCTTCTCTTTCCATCATTGCTAACTCACTACTTCTGTTAAACCACTCCTTGTGTCTAGGCTTGTCTATTTTGTTGATAGGCACATGTTTCATTATTCATTCATTATACTTCATTAAAATATTCCTCTTGTCTTCAGTTTTCTCCAATGTATAAAATTCAATCCAGTCTGCTTGTTCAAAGTATTTCTTTAATTCTGCAAAATTTGTTTTACTGTAACTGTACCTTCTACTTTTTATAGTCTTCGTTCCTAATTTCTGCCAGTCCTTTTTTCAGCCTAATTCAAGTAATACGTCACTTTTACCAAGTACACTCTTATATTCCAAGTTATCGAGTATCTCTGATTCTTTAGTAAATACTAAGTCCAATTGTGATGGTTCTTCATATGCTCTATATCTTGTGCTGTCCTTCACCCATTGAGTTAGGATATTGTCTACTGCTAGATTCAACAGTATTTGTCCCCATGATGTTTCTCCTCCCTCAGTTGTCAGGCCTTCCCATCACTGTTATGTTTTTACTCTTTTCAATTAGTCTCTGTAAACATTTTCTGGTATCATTAAGCATGTTTCCATATTCTTCATTTCCCCAAGAGTTCGTTCTGGGTATGACATAAACAGAGGCAAAGTCCCTTTTTCTTTCTCCTTGAATTATTACTCATGCTTTCAGCACTCCCTTCTCCATAAGTTATTTCATCCACCTGCAGCTCTTTCCTTACAAGTAACATCACTCCTCCTTTTTTTGTTTCTCTATGTTTTTTCACTATGTTGTAGCTATTTTCCTCAATATCCAATGCTTTAAGTCCTCCATACAATTCTGTCTCTGTTAATCCCACAATGTCAGTTTTGTTTTCTATTGAATAATCATTCGACTGTTTTTGCTGTTAAAATACTATTTATGCTTGTGTATGCAACTTTTGATACTCTTCCTCTTTTACAGTGATACTTATTTCCCTTTTTTTGTCCCTTCTTGTATACCACTTCCTCAGTCTCATGTCTTTGACCTTTCAGTAGTAGCTCATCCTCTCCTCTGCTGTTCTGTTTTAAGATTTTTCTCTGGCTGTTTCCCATAGCTGCCTGAGTGTAGCTCTTTCCTCTTCATTTACATTGCATCTCAACCATACATTTTTATATCCATCTTTCCTTCCCAGCCTCCATGAGTCTGCCAGGATTTCCTCATCGCCTGCTTACAATATTATTCTAATCTTTAATAGACGTGTGTTTCCCTCCTCATATTTCTCCAGTCTATAGACTTCTTCAGTTTCTTCACTCAATCTCTTGCCTTCCTCTTCATCATCTTTACCTCCATCACTATTTTTTCAGCCTGCTTTTTCTTATATTCTTCTCTGTCATGTCTAATTGGCATAACTTTTCCTTAATCCAAAGATAACAATGCACTTTTCCACAGTATCCCTAATCAAATTTTCCTTTTCCTTTATTACCTTTAGTACCATTTTGGCAACCTCCCGTTCCCTTTCCTTGGCTGATTCTTCTATAATCTTTTTATAACTAACTTTTTGTTAGTCCTGGTCCATCTTTCAATGATTTTGCTTTTCATTTTTTATTTTGCCCACCTAATCTTCATTATCTTCCATTTTCTTTTCACTTGCACAAATTTTGTTCTTCAGATCGTTATAATTTTTCTTCAGCACTTCAGTGTTTGCTTTCATGATCTCATTGTCCTTTTCCACAATTTTTAGCCTAGCCATCAATTCTTTCACTAGGACCTCCAGTGGGTGTAAACAAACCATCATTGCCCTCATCCATTCTGGATCTCACTTTATTCCATGCTCCTTTTTCCATCTTGTTGACATTTTAACCCTGCCACCTAGACGGGACAGCACTAAAACATAGCTCTAATCTTTAGTTAACACTAGGTAAAAGATATTCTTGGTGGCTTGAAGTAATATCCGAACAGAGTGCATTGTGTACGTCCGTCTCGTATGATCTTGATCTTGTGTATTTACCTAGTTGTATTGTACAGGGTTCGAGCAGGGATCATAGTGTCCTGTCTATCTAATTTTTCTTTAAAGCTATGCACATTATATGCTGTAACAACTTCATCACTCAATGCATTCCACTTTTCTACCATTCTATATGGAAAACTGTATTTTCCAAAATATTTCACTCACTGCCTCTTCCTAATCTTTGCATGTCCTCTTGTCCTTCCAGCTTCTTTTGCCACCAGCATCAGGTCTTCCTTGTCTATCTTTTAATGCCATTTACTATTTTATACAATGTTATTAGTTCTCTTCTTTCTTTTCTATATTATAAGGTTGGCAATCCCATTTCCTTCATCCGTTCTTCATATGTTAGGTCCTTTAGTTCCGTCACCATCTTTGGAGCTATCTTCTGGATTCGTTTTAATCTTCTTATATCCTTTTTCAAGCTTGGCGACCACACCACTGCTGTATATTCCAACTTTGGAATATGTATTTACCTAGTTGCCTAGTTGTATTTACTTAGTTGTATTGTACAGGGTTCGAGCGGGGCTCATAGTGTCTTGTGTCCATATCTCTATTTATCTAGCTTTTTCTTTAAAGTTATGCACACTATGTACTGTAACAATTTCATTATCCAATGCATTCCATATCTCCATTTATCTAGTTTTTTCTTTAAAGTTATGCACACTATGTGCTGTAACAATTTCATTATCCAGTGCATTCCATTTTTCCACCATTCTGTGTGGAAAACTGTATTTTCCAATATCCTTCACACACTGCCTCATCCTGATCTTCTTTTCATCTCCTCTTGTCCTTCCATCTTCTTTTGTCAACAGCACCAGGTCTTCTTTGTCTATCTTTTCAATATCAGTTACTATCTTATACATTGTTATTAGGTCCCCACGTTCTCTTCTATCTTGTAAGGTTGGCAGTCCCATTTCCTTCAGTCATTCTTCATATGTGAAGTCCTGTAATTCTGGCACCATCTTAGTAGCAATCTTCTGTATCCTTTCCAATTTTCTCATATCCTTTTTAGAGCTCGGAGACCATACCACTGCTGCATATTCCAGCCTTGGGTGTATCATGCTTGTGATGATTTTTTTCATCATATCTTTAACCATGTAATGAAATGCCACTCTTATATATTCAAAATTTTATATAAAAGTCCAAATATCTTGCTTATGTGTTTATCTGGCCTCAGATTTTCTTGTATGATCACCCCAAGATCTTTTTCCTCTTAAGTCTTCATTATTTGTTCCTCTCCCATCAAATAGTTCCATACCGGTCTTCTCTTACTCCTTCCTAGTTCCTTTATGTGGCATTTTTTGGCATTAAACTCCAATTTCCGCTTCCTCCTTCACTCATAGATCTTGTTTAAATCTTCCTGCAACAGCAGACAGTCCTCTCTGGTTTTGATAACTCTTAGCAACTTTGCATCATCAGCAAATAAATTTATATAACTGTTTATCCCAATGTGAATGTTGTTTACATAAACCTGAAACATAATGGGGGCTAATACTGACCCTCTTGGCACTCCGCTAGTTACTTTACCCTAAGATGAGTATGTATCTCTGATCACAGTTCTCATTTCCCTATCCTTCAAATAATCTCTTGTCCATTCGAGCAAAGTTCCACGCAGCCCTCCTATGTTCTCTAGTTTCCAAAGTAGTCTTCCATGAGGACTTTATCGAAAGCCTTTTTAATGTCCAGGTGTACTGTGTCTACCCATCCATCTCTGTTTTCAACTCTTGCAACAACTCTCATGTAGAAGCTTAATAAGTTTGATACACATGACCGCCCTATCCTGAACCCAAATTATCTGTTCGATATGACTTGCTCCTCTTCTAGAAATTTAACTCTTTTTTCTTTGATAATTATTTCACATAACTTCCCTACGACACTTGTAAGTGACACTGGTCTGTAGTTTAGTGGTTCAGTTGCCTTTCCTCCTTTGAATATTGGTATTACATTGGCTCTTCCATTCTAGTGGAACTTTCCCTTCATTTATTGAACTTGTAATTACAGGCAACCCCCTTTAACGAACGGGTTACATTCCTAAAAAACTGTTCATTAACCGAATTTTTGTTAAGTGAACCAATTATAATAACAAGTTTAACCCCTGACTTGAACTTCCATTGAGAGTAAACAATGCGAGAGTGCATCATAGTACAGTGAAAGATTTAATGAAAGTAAAAATTATGAAGTTAAACATTTAGGCAGTTTAATTTAAGTCATTATAATGTATGTATGTAAGTAACTTTATTATGTTGATGATCTTAAATTTATGAAGGGAGGGAGAGTGGAGCGGTAAAAACACTAACCTGCTACCTGTGGAATGTAAACAAAGGTCACATCATTGTACCGCATACAAAACTTATCTACCACATTTCCACAAGACTTTCCATTTTATCCATTGCAGAGTCACGAGTTTAGGTGGTTCTTTTAACTTGCAAGGAAGATACGGTCTCACCAGCCTTCTTAATAGAGTCTGCTGACTTGAAAATAGTAGAGACAGTAGATGGAGTCAAGCCATGGTGGCGAGCAATGCTATTAGTTTTCTCGCCTCTCTTGTGTCTGTGAATAATATCCAGCTTCACTTCGAAAGTAAGAGACTTCCTGGTCTTCTTAGCAATGCTAGGTGAAATTGCAGGGCGTTTTGGTGGCATGTAGAGCAAAAGAAGACGAGCTGCTGCTGACGCTATTATTGTTTTGAAATAGGGGGAGTGAGTGGTGCGCATTTTGTCCACGAGAGGTGCTGGTGTATTAAAAAGCCTGTCGGCTTGCGTGATACGGCGGTGCTTTCAAAACTTGGAAAAAATTACCTGGATCAAATTTCATTAAAGCAAGTTTGGTGTTCGTTAAACGAGCAAATGGTAGTAAAATGAAACATTCATTGTAGCGAAATTTCTTTGTGTGAACCTTTGTTAAGCGGGGTTTGCCTGTATTTCCCAAATTGGATCCAGTAGTTGCTTTTTGCACTCTTTTAACACCCAGCCTGATACACCATCTGACCCCATTACTTTTTTGACCTCCAACTTATCCAATACAGTAATACTCCACTTAACGAACAGGATACAGGGTGGGGTGTCAAAGCTGTTCAAGAGCAAAAATTCGTTAAGCAGATGTAATTTTCCCATAGGAAATAATGGAAATAGGGGGGATGCGTTCTGGGCTGGTCCCCAACATACCACATGGGTAAAAAAAAAAATTATATATACGTTTGGCAGCATATTGGGCCACCGTTGTACCACTACTTTTATGATGTCATATGAGCCATTGGAAGTTAGAGGAGCTATGTACAAATTCTCTCACATTCTCGCATTTATATTCACAAAATAACATTTCTATTAGCTTTTTATAAACCTTGCCCCCAAGAAAGGATTGTTTTGTAATGCATAAAGTGAAATCTTACATGGAATACCAAAAAATAAAGCAGATATGAGATGAGCCACAGACGAAGCAGGAGACTCACCACTCGGCTGCTTCTTCTTCTTGTGACCCTTTTAGCCTGTGTGTTGTCTTTCCCCAGGATATTTGTTTCCACTCCTCTATTGCCTGCTATAATGGATATCATATCTTAGTATTCATATACGCTCATGCCATGAGGATAACCTCAACTCCGTGGCAGTGAGTGATAGTGAATTACAGGCAACCCCCGTTTAACGAAGGTTCACACAACGAAATTTCGCTACAACGAAGGTTTCATTTTACTACCATCTGCTCGTTTAACGAACACCAAACTCGCTTTAACGAAGTTTTATCCAGGTAATTTTTTTTCCAAATTTGAAAGCCCCACCATATCACGCAAGCTGACAGGCTTTTGAATACACCAGGAGCTGCTGGTACTAAGGCCTGCCTCAGGAAAAATCCTGGGACACCTATAGAATAAAGATCAAGATCAAGCCTCTCGTGGACAACACGCAACACTCACTCCCCAGTCAAAACATAACAGCCTCAGCAGCAGCTTGTCTTCCCTAGCTCAACTTACCACAAAAACGCCCTGCAATTGGCCTAGTGTTCGTAAGAAGACCATGAAGTCTCTTACTCCAAATGAAGCTAGATATTATTCACAGACATGAGAGAGGCCAGAAAACTATAGCAGTGCTGGCCACTATCTTGACTCCATATTATACTGTCTCTATTTTCAAGTCAGCAGACTCTATTAAGGAGGCTGGTGAGACCGTATCTTCCTTGCAAGCTAAAAGAACCACCTGAACTCTTGACTCTACAATGGATAAAATGGAAAGCCTTGTGGAAATGTGGTACATAAGTTTTGTATGCAGTACAGTGATGCGCACTTTGTTTACATTCCACAGGTTGCCGGTTAGTGTCTTTCCCGTTTCACTCTTCCTTCCTTCATAAAGTTAAGATCATCAACATTATAAAGTTACATACATACATACATTAGTGTACATTATAATGACTTAAATTAAACTACCTAAATGTTTAACTTCATAATTCTTACTTTCATTAAACCTTTTACTGTACTATGATGCACTCTCGCTTTGCTTACTCTCAATGGAAGTTCAAATCAGGGGTTAAACTTGTTATAATTGGTTCGCTTAACAAAGTTTCGCTTAACAAAGTGTTTTTTAGGAACGTAACCGCTTTGTTAAAAGGGGGGTTGCCTGTACTTATGAAATACCGCAGTATTTCATTAATAATTCACTATCACTCACTGCCACGGAGTTGAGGTTATCCTCGTGGCATGAGCGTATATGAATACTAAAATATGATATCCATTATAGCAGGCAATAGAGGAGTGGAAACAAATATCATGGGGAAAGACAACACGCAGGCTAAAAGGGTCACAAGAAGAAGAAGAAGAAGCGGCCGAGTGGCGAGTCTCCCGCTTTGTCTGTGGCTCATCTCATATCTGCTTTATTTTTTGGTATTCCATGTAAGATTTCACTTTATGCATTACAAAGCAATCCTTTCTTGGGGGCAAAGTTTATAAAAAGCTAATAGAAATGTTGTTTTGTGAACATAAATGCATAAATAAGACAGTAACCTCAGAGCAACCTGATAGCAACCTTGTCACTGTCCCTCCAAGCGTTCATGGATGCCATTTCGCTGCAAAAGGCTGCTTTGACGTTAAAGAATCTTGGATCCAGCTCCAGGATCGCTAGAGACAGAGGCGGGGAGCCAGCCAATCACAGCGAAGCTGCCGCGTTCGGTCCCTTACCCGGCAAATTCAAACCTCGAAAATTCGCTAAAACGGATGTGGTTGTATGTTATGCGGACTTTTGGTCTAACTTTATATAGTACGTTAAACTGGAAATTCGTTAAACGAACGTTCGTTAAGCGGAGTATTACTGTAGTCTTCCAATATCCTCTTTGTGCACTGCAATATCCTGTAATCCTTGGCAATCCAATGACCTATTTGGTTCTGTGAAATCATCTTCTGTAGTGAGTACCATTTTTAAGCTCTTATTCATTATTTCACACAGTTCCTTCTCTGTTTGGTATTTCTTCTCTTCTTTAATTATTTTTTCAGTTGTTTCCTTATTCTCTTTTTTGCTGTTTATAAACTTGTAGAAAAGTTTGGGTTCATATTTGCTTTTATCCACTGCATCTTTCTTAAAATTTCTTTCTTCTCTCCTTACTCTAATATATTTATTTCTGGCATCTTTGTACTGCCGTCTGTTATAGTTATTTCCCTGCTTTAAGAGTTTCTTCCACACTTTACCTTTTGGCTTTTTTGCTTGTATGCATCTAGCATTGTACCAAGCATGTATTTTTTTCCTGAACTCTTTAAACAGGAACAAACTTTTTTACTCCTTCATTATATTTCTGTATGAATATATCATATTTCCCTTTTACTGTCTTTCTGTACATAATATTACTCCACTCAGTGTCAGCAAAATGAATCCTTAATTTTTCAAAATCCACTCTTGCATAATTTCATCTCTCTCCTTTATAGTCCTCTCTGTAACTTATCTCGTCTTCCTCCTGAATTTGCATCTCTAATGTCACATGATCACTTCTCCCCATTGGACTAAGGTATTGTATGATTGGAGGGGACTCTGGTTTCTTTGTGAAAACTAGGTCAAGCAACGATGGTTCTTTTTTCCCCCTGTACAGTAAAACCTCAGCTCACGACCATAATTCATTCCTAAATCCTGTTCGTCACCCGATTTGTACGTCCCCTGAATAAATTTTTCCCATAAGAATGTATTGAAATACCATTAATCCGTTCCAGACCAAAAAAAAAAAAAAAATCATACTTTTGTTCATAAAACCCATTCAAAATAGACCTTTAATGTATGCATGACATGAACAAAATAATTATAGAAAGCCTAAATTGTTTTACTTACCTAAATGCTTTCAAAATGATAATAAAATGAATAAAAAAGAAAAGGTTATTTACTTGAGAGACTGGACGTTGATGGCATGATGGAATGGAGGAGAGGAGGATGGGGAGGAAGACAGACAAGATCCGAGAAGACAGTCATGAGAGAGAACTTTGGATGTGCGCAGCGTGCCAGAGCTACACAACAGCTGTGTAGCGTCACAAGTCAGTGCCGCTATGTGGGGCCCCGTTATAGTGAACATCGGCGTAGGAAACATGGAAAGATTGTCGGTCTTCGTCTCTGCCTTTGGAAGACCCTTGCCTGCTGGGAATTGACTTCCTCATGCATGTGGGAGCAAGTTTGGACTTCCAAGAAGGGGAAGTTAAAGGCACGTGGCCAGGAAGTTTCTTTGATCCACGGAGGTGATGCTCAGTGTGAGAGGAGCGGGCAGTAGGGCTGTGTTCCTTGCCAGGCGAGCGAGGAAACAGCTGCGATGGATGTGCCACAATCTGCAGTACCTGGATATGGCCAGGATGATGATGACAGCAACGCTGAGAGCCACCAGCGCAGCGAGGATAACGCCGAGGAAGCTACAGTAGAGCGCGGCGGTAACATCACCATGCCCAGGAAAAACAGGAGAAAATCGTGGTGGCACGGAGATTGTTATGTAATATTTTTCGTATGTTCCTGTTTCTATTTTCTTTTGTGCTTATGTTTTGTTTTGTTGTTGTGTGATAGCCGGGTTGGCTATCACACAAACGGCTAGCCTGCCGGCAAGCCGTTTAACCGCATTCATCCCCCGAAATATCGTTCGTCCCCTGGGTCGATATATTGACTAATTTTTTGGTCGTCTCCTGAATTGTTCGTCCCTAGAGACGTTCATCAAGCAAGGTTTTACTGTACCTTGTTGACTCCTCCACCCACTGGTCCATTGCATTAACCATAGTCAACTGTAACACTTTCTCGCTCCACTGCCAAGCATTATCTCCAGTTTATTTTTTTACAGTTAAAGTCTCTAACTAAAAGTATTCTTCTATCTCTTCTTATCATGTTATCTAGGCACTGTTCTTCTCCTAAACCTATTAATAGTGGTGTTCCTCAGGGTTCTGTCCTGTCACCCACTCTCTTTCTATTATTCATTAATGACCTTCTTAACCAAACTTCTTGCCCTATCCACTCCTACGCTGATGATACCACCCTACATCTTTCCACGTTCTTTCAGAGACGTCCAACCCTTCAGGAAATTAACAGATCACGCGGGGATGCCACGGAACGCCTGACTTCCGATCTTTCTAAAATTTCCGATTGGGGCAGAGAAAATCTAGTAGTTTTCAATGCCTCAAAAACTCAATTCCTCCATCTATCAACTCGACACAACCTTCCAGACAACTATCCCTCTTCTTCAATGACACTCAACTGTCTCCCTCTTCCACAATGAATATCCTCGGTCTGTCCTTTGCTCATAATCTTAACTGGAAACTTCACATCTCATCTCTTGCTAAAACAGCTTCTATGAAGTTAGGTGTTCTGAGGCGTCTCCACCAGTTTTTCTTGCCCCTCCAACTGCTTACTCTGTATAAGGGCCTTATCCGTCCCTGTATGGAGTACTCTTCGCATGTTTGGGGGGTTCCAGTCACACAGCTTTGCTTGATAGGGTGGAATCGAAAGCTCTTCGTCTCATCAACTCCCCTCCTCTGACTAACTGTCTTCAGTCTCTTTCTCACCACCGAAATGTTGCATCCCTCTCTATATTTTATCGCTATTTTCATGGTAACTGTTCTACTGATCTTGCTAACTGCATGCCTCCCCTCCTGCGGCCATGCTGCACAAGGCTTTCTTCTTCCTCTCATTCCTATTCTGTCCAACTCTCTAATGCAAGAGTTAACCAGTACGCTCAATCATTCATCCCTTTCACTGGTAAACTCTGGAACTCCCTCACTGCATCTGTATTTCCAAATTCCTACAACTTGTCTTCTTTTAAGAGGGAGGTATCGAGGCATTTGCTCCCCTAATTCTGGCTGACGGTTTTGGCACTTTTTGTACTCTTTGGAGAGCCAGTGGGCTTTTTTCTTACTTTCTTTTTTTTTTGCCCTTGGCTGGCCCTCTTCCCTACGTAAAAAAAAAAAAAAAAAAAATCTTTGTTCTGATCCCCATGTATTAGTCTTTGGTGGAACATATGTAACTATAATTTTTCTTTTCTTCAAATCTTCTGTTCTGAATGTTACTCCCAATACTTCCACTTTTGTCCTCACCACATTGTACATCCTCCACACACATATATTATCACAAACTACTATTAGCACTCCTCCTTCCCCTTTATCCTTCCTGTCCCTCCTCCAGGTATTATATCCCTCTTCTTTGAAGTTGACATGGATATTTCCTCTCAGTTTTATTTCGACGATGCACATTACATCCGGCTTTTTCTCTTTCAAATAATCCCTAACTACCAATATGCTTGATAACAACCCATCTATGTTAGTATAAGTCACTCTTAATTTATTGGCCTCTTTTTTCCTTAGGTACCACTTCTTTAGTCTCATTTCCAGAACTCTCCAGTAAAAATTATTATTCTGTATCTCTGTCCTTTTCTCGTTTTTTTTCTTAGCGTCACTTCTTAGCACTTTCTCCTTTTCCCTTTCCTCTAAGTTCTTATTTCTTTTTATCCATATATCCTTGTGTTCAACATCATTGGCCAGCTTCCCTTTTTCTAGCCAGAATTTCCTCTACAGCCACTTGAGATATCATTTTCACCTTCATTGGTCTCCTACCCCCTTCACTGTATCTTCCCAGCCTGATCACTTCCTCCACCTCCTGGTCAAATTCTTGTGTGCTGTCTTGTATTCGTTTGATAACAGTTTTGGCCAATTCTCTTTCCTCATGTTCTCCTGAATTTATTTGGATTTTTCTTTTCCTTCCCAAAAATCTTGAAGCTTTTTTTCTTGTCCAATGCATCCCACACCAAATCTTCCTTTTCTTTGATAACTTCAATTATACAGCGACTTTCGTGTTCTCTTGAATTTGTCCCCTTACCACCTCTGAAAATTTGACTTTTCCTCTTCTTGCTCTGATTCCATTAATTTCGTAGTTCTTTCAACTTGTTATCACCTAATCCACCTTCTGCCCTATATGCAATCCTGTCCTGCACTTCAGCTTGCAAGCTCTTTAAAGAGCTTTTGTAATTTTGGCATGTGGTTTTTAGGAAGTCATTTTACTTCTTTATTTCCTGAATCTCATATTTCAATTTCTGATTTGTTGCACTGACCTTCTCACATTCAGCTACTCTCAATTTCAGGGCTGTGTTCTGCATCATCAGTTGGTCTTGTTTGTCCATTAGACTGGACATCACCTCCTTCATATATCTTAATTCCCTTTCTACATTGATTAGTCTTCTCATATTACCTCGTTCATTCTTGAAACCCAAAAATCCTTGTCCATAGTATCATCTGACAGTTTCCTTAAACCAACAGGAATTTCTATAT
>NC_059274.1:12218851-12258851 GCF_017591435.1 Portunus trituberculatus
TCGCAATTTTGCAGTGAGACAACTTTTGAATGAAAGTGGTATCAGAACAGGAGAGAGAGAGAGAGGTTACAAGGGGCCTGTTTTCTATCACTAGCCAAGGCCGCTGAACCTGATTGGACGCAAGGCCACGTACATCGATGATACCACCTCATTCAATCTGTGATATTTTGGTAACCATAACATCTAGAGACTTCTGTTTTTTTGCATTGCAAAGAGGAAAAGTTGCTTGTGGGCAGAACACCATTTGTACTCACTCGTTTATTGAATTTCCAAGTGTAATCAGTATGTGAATACAGGCTATTTTGTGTTTCTCACCAAACTTTTACTTTTGGGATCCATGATCATGGGGTCTTGGGTTCACAAAACTTAAGAAAAAATACACACTGCCGATGAGCACAGACACATACATGCACAAAGGATGAACAACGATACACAACGTGGGCTGAATGTTCAGGTGGATGCGGGTAGCCGAGCAATCACTGCGCCACCTACCGATGGCTATTCGTATCTTAAAGATATCTTCGTATTTCGAGGCATAAATTATATGAAATTTTTCATCATATATAAAAAATTGTATGTTGGGGCGTTCGTATCTCAAGGTATTACTGTAGGTAAATATACACACACACACACACACACACTAAACACATTTCTGAGAGGTACATTGTTAGCATACATATTGAACACTGTACAGGTTAATTGTGGGTGATTTTGGACAAATACAGGGAGATTTTGTTTATGAATCATGAAGTCTAAAAGTATTTATTAATTGCATACAGTGTTAAAATTTCTAATTGATGAGTGACAGTAATGCTCAAGGCAATGGACTGGCAAATGATGCATGTGGAAAAACAGTTCCTTTCTTTATGTAATTTAAGTGCTTAGGATTTTTTCATATAATTTGATGATATTCACGAGTTACTCTATAATGATTCCATAGCTATTACATACAACAATGATCAGGGATAGATGTTTTCAATTTTGTCCCAATGCTTAGGTATATGAAAGGTAATTGTGACTCATTAGTACTACTGTAGACTATAGAAAATGGCAGACTAAAATTCACTATAGAAAGAGAACTAATAGTATGAAGAAATTTTCCTGTCAATTCAAGTTCCTGACCATCCAAACATTTACTTTCCTTGGTCAACACATGTAAGGATTTCAGTTACTGTTTTAATTTTTATTCACTCTTAAGCAGATTCACAAGCTTGACCTTGTGTAGCAATGTGTAGTCCATAGCAAACATACTCATTAGTTTAGTGCAGAATGAATTTAATTTGGCCATATCAGGCTAAATGGCAAGTGCACTAACCATGTTATAGTATATATGGTTCCTGTTAAAAGTTTTTTGAAAAATTGTCCCTTCATTTACTCATAATTTGGAGTGGGAAAAGATTGCAATTTTCAGAGTAGAAAAATAAACTTTTTTTTCTTAAACATCCTGGAAACAAATCTGACAGAGTTTAGATGCATAAAGATTAGTGATTCTGTGTTGAGAAAATGAGGGGTTGTGTGAGATTCAAAGGTGAATGTGAAAGTTGGTGGGAATCTCAAGAATAATAGGGTGTTCAGAACTGTATTGATATAATTAGAGTGATGGAATAGCAAACTTAGGAAAAAGACTACAAACAGGGCAAGATGGAGAAATGAGATTGCCTTTATTTGGTTGGTTGGCATAGGTTGGCAGCTGAGAGGGAGATGAGTGGGGAAGGTTTAAGGTGTTTATGTAAGTGGAATTATATTGGGTGGTGATGAATATTTCATGTCAGACTAGTGAAGAGTAATGTAAGGATACCTATACTTGCTGAAGAGAATATTTTATATATGTGAATGTATACAAATTGTAGATATTTCATGATAAAGTATTATTAACAATTTTTTTGTTCTGTTTGATGTATTCCATTGGTGTATCATTAATTTCTCATCACATGGTGTAATATTAGATATTGATGGAAGGTTCACAGGTACAATAGAATCATGCTATTATAGTACTGTTATGCTGTTTGTGGCTTCCACGTTTTGTGTGTGCAATGTGGATGTGGTATTATATGATTGGTAATGGCTTCTGCAAGTCGTCGTCTGCAAGGTGCTTCTATTGTATATTTTGGATTCTTGCTTTTATTCAGAAGCAGTTGACATTTCATTAATTTTTAGTTTTCATTTATATTATGCAGCTTTTTTATACAATTTAATGTGCATTTCTTTTAACCTTTCTACCTATATAGAACAGTATACTGTATCATTTATATTCTTACATTCATCCAATACTTATAACTTACCTCCTCTTGTGTTGTTACATTTCTGCACTGCCTGTTATTTTTGTGTATTCATATAACCTACGTACCTATAATGATATATATACAGGTTACATTAGTCTATTGGGAATAATGATTTTTTCTCATAAACTGATAATTTTCTTGCTTTGTTGGCCCAGTGAGAGGAATGTATGAGTATTACTCAATAGAACATCAAAATGGTAGACATTTTCCTTCATCAGTTTTATGTTTACTGGTGACTGACCAAATCCTTTTATTTTTAAAGCACTATCATATACTGGCCATATAAAAATTATATGGATTATGTTATTTTGAAGTCTAGAGATGCATATACTGTAGAAATTATTTTCCTCACCCTTCATATTTATTATATATAAACAATATTCAATGTTTTCTGTGTAACCCTTCATAATTTCAATACAGGGACTATGTAATTACTAATACCTTTAGTGATACAGGTTTTCTAAATTGTCAGAATTTTACCTGCAAATACCAAATCACTTGTTTCTTGCAATGATTACCATGACTTTCAATCCTCCTTCTTTTCAGCCATTGTAGCATGTTTCGCTTGTAGGTGTTGTCTTGAGTGAAGCAAGAACAACTGACATAGTGTATAGCTTGAACATTATTAACAACTCTCTCTCTCTCTCTCTCTCTCTCTCTCTCTCTCTCTCTCTCTCTCACACACACACACACACACACACACACACACACACACACACACACACACATTGAGACATGACAACAGATTACTTTGAATTTCTATTTTCTCCTAATTTCTTATTTCTGCATATGTAGCAGTAAATTTTTTTTTTTTTTTTTTTTTCCCCAACAAATGTAGCAAGAAAATGCAAGTCAAAATATATCTGAAGTGCAGCACTCTCGCAGTTACTCAAGTACTGTCCAGGACTGGAAAGTTACCAGAACTGTAATGCTCAGAATCTTTAAGGTGTACCAAGCTCATGCAAGTTTCACAGCTTAATAAATGATGTAAAGGTTTGTGGCTGTCTCATTAACTGTCACTGTCAGTGGAATGTAGCATTTTGGGTTGCAATCTTAAATCTTGTTTATTGGAGAGGTAGATGTTTAGTGTGTAGAATACTGGAGACCGTTTCTACTATACCCATTTTAAAATTTAATATTTTAAGTACAACATTGCATATATGTTGAACATGTTGGCCAATCACTTCACAGCTAGGTTGCTAAAACACTTTTGCTCTATTCTCTAGATGTAGTGCAAGGGAACTGGATAATTCCTGTTTTGTTTTTAATCCAACAAAGAATCTCAACTGTCACCATCTTTGTAAGTGGGGCATCAGCCTGTAACAGATCATGAAAGATGACTACTAGTATTGTTACACCCCCTATAATGAATACTACTTATTTATGTCTTCAGATATTTTTGTTAGTTTGCTTAAAAGCTCAAGATTTGATAAGAAAAGGAATTTTCCTGCCATCTCAGATATGCAACAAATTATCATCCTATGGAAGGATAGACCATGTTTGTTTCAATCAACCTTTATGTATGGCAGTTAGCCAAGGCATACTCAGGGGTTCAAACAAAAACATTTCAATGACTGACATTACTTATATTTTCGAGGACATAAACATAACCTAGATGAATTGATATACCTCTAATATAGCACAAAACAAGCAATGAAACGTTGAACAGGAGAAACTGTGAGCTGGTTGCACCCAACATACTAGACTGGGTCACTACTGGACACAATGCTCTGAGCGACTTTTAATGCAACTCTATGAAGCGATAATTATTCAGCAATTACATTGGAATATGTAGTGAAAGTTTCAGTACACTACATTAAGAAATTATTCTGTATTAATATTAGCTACAGACAGCTTGTATAAGGTAACTAGAGAGGATAAAATGTGTTAGAAGCTAATACAAGTACATATCCTGAAGCTAAGACAGCAAAGTTGCAGATATACTAAGGCAATGACAAACACTGAATAACATATGGATTCTAAATATTTAGACTAAAATATATGATTTTCCATGATGATCATGATCAAATGCTCAGCAAGTCATTGACTGTGTTTTCCCCCTACAATAGCACACACGTGTCCTTATGTGCATAAGTGATATCACAAACAGGATGAAATCTATTAGATGCTGATTGTACCAATAAATCGATGGCACTTCCCACTCACTGATATAAACTTACACTAAATTATCTCAACCATAAAATAAGATGACCCAAGCCTATGTATTTATAAAATCATAATTCCAAATACATGATGATGTGAAACACTAAAACTATCAATTCTGATGATGAGATTTACATGAAATTCTTATTTACTCATGAGTCTTTGTTTTAAACAAATTTTCCCAGGTGAGAAAGCATAATTGAAAAATTCATCTAAATTATAATTAATTGAATATTTAATGGTCTTTAAAACTATGGTACGCTGCTTCAAATTGGGGCTGAATGCAACCTTGAGCTGCACAGGATTCTGCTGCAGTGCTGTGAGAGGCCCCAGGGCAGGCTCACCACTACCTGCTGCCTTTTGCTCTTTTGCAGGTGAATTTGGGAGCCCAATTGGTTGTACTGAAACATCTGTTTTGCTTGGGAGTTTGATTTCTCCATCATCACTAATGCTACTATGGCTGCCACAGGCTACTCTCTCACTGTTTCTTGAATGTTGGTCTTGTCCCTCTTCCATCACTTCCAGACCACTGTAGTCTTTCAAATGGTTTGTTTCATGAATAATTAAAGAATTCATTGTTGCTGTTTCCATGTCTTTTTGTGATACTGTTTCACTTCCATAACCTACTGTTGAGCTTGCAGCATCTTGAGTGTTAGACACATCCTGAGCTTTGAAAAACTCTTTAATTCTATGCTGGTAATTGCTTTCCCATGGCATCAGCATGGGAGCTGGTTTTGGTTGTTTTGTGCTTCTCTGTCTACCAGTTACTCTGTCCATTTTCTCTTTTCTTTCTAGCTCTATTATAAACTAAAATACAATTCACAATTGTAATTTATGCTTCAAAATTATTCAGCACTATATACTTGTTATTTTTGTGAAAAACTATGTGCAATGTTTTCTGCTCATTATTATAATGGAAGTGTGGGAGTTTAATGAACTGAAAACTCTGTCAAACCTATTTTCTGTTGGGAATACACAGGTGTGGGAAATAATGAACTGAAACTTCAATGAAACAAAACAATGAAACAAAATTTACCAAAACATCACATGCACTGAACACAAACTATGCACAAGCTACCTCGTTGCAAACCACTGTGCACTCTGCAGTGACACAGGAAATAATAAAACATAAAACAAAAATGTTGAGAAAACTGGTTAACAGAGATTCAGTTCATGTGATTCCAGTAATGATCTACAGTGGCTGCCATTCACCCTGATGGAAGATTTTAGATTCAGTAAATATATAATTAACAAATTACCTAACATTCAGTATCTTAAAAAAATACTTACTCCACATAACAAATAAAAATATTGAAAACAGCTTTAAACTTTAACACTACAGCTCCAAATTCCTCTAATAATGCATCTTTGATTAAATGTTCATGTCAGACAGAAAGCAGAGGTGGTCTGGGGCCCATCACACCTGCTTGAACATTGTGCCTTGTTTCTATCAAGTGTTCTCATCACAATTCAGTAAAACCAGAATGCTAAGGGAGCAGTTGTCACAAGCTACAACAACCTCCTTCTCTGTAGAGCTTCTGGCATCCTGGGCAGCCAGGGTGTAGTGGCCACCACACCGGCAGGTGTGCAAATATACGCCGCCTTCCTTGTCCTGCTCCAAGTCCTCAAGGAAGAGCTCTTCACTCACAGGAAATTCTTGGTAAAGCTGCAAGCAGTTTTTATTTTAGAACAATGAGGAAGCTGTTCATATGAAACATTTTATAATTACTATATCTCACTATACCTCCTTCCTTAACAACATTTTCAATCAGTTGGCACATCACAACATTATGGCTACCTTTATGTACAAGTGTAGAAAATGCAACAAACACATTTAAACATCAACTAAACACTACACACAGTGTAATGCTATAGAAAATGAGTGATCTTAAAGGGCATGAACACAGATATAAGTCTGGTAGTGCAATACCTCTGCTGCATTGTCTTCATATCATGTCATTGATTATTGAAATATCAACAATAATTTCATAGCAAGAAAGTTTTTAAAATGTTGCATCTTGTTACACAAATCTTTCTGACATTGAGATAACTTATCAGTCATTCTTGAGCAACAAAGGAGCATTTTGATACAAGATGGAAATGAATCTTTGCTTCCTATTATCACGGTTTCAGTAAGACTTTAGTGAAGGAACAACTGTGAAATGCATGAACTATTCCTCTATGTAGTTAGTGTTTCTCTGATGGTGATGGTGGCACAGACTACAGAGGTGAGGGTAGGCCAGATGGTATGGTAGGAATACTGGTGCCTTATTGCCTGCAAGTTGTAAAACACAACTAAAAGAGACATGGAGAAGGGAATGTGAATTCCCTGCTTTTATCCCTTTATGGAAGATGTCAGCCTGGTACATACATAGATGGAGGTTTTAATGATAGTTTTCTAGTTTGTGTGATCTCCCTCTAAACCTGATTTCATAAATTTTCACTTCAAAATGCTTACTACACACCACTTAGGCACTTCTGTTTTTTGTTTACAGGTCATACAGCACCACACTTATCATTATAATACACAGGAAGTTCTCAATACAAGGTTTTCTTCTTAATTTCACACTCCTTGACATTAGTTAGCCTATGATATCAGCATTTTGGATTCATATTACCATGCTATTTTCAGAACATTCCTATCTTTTGACACCTTCATCTTTAACATGTTAATCACCAAGTTGTCTATTGTTACTCTTATTTTTCAGGCACGTACCTTTTCTCGCTTTAACTGGTCATCGTACTCTCTCCGTTTTTGAGTGTCTCCTAATACATGCCACGCCTCTGTCACCTGTAGGAACTTTTCTTTGGCACCTTCAACCCCTGATTTGTCGGGGTGATACTGACGTGCTAGTTCCTGGTACTGTTGGCGGATCTCGGTCTCGCTGGCATCTTGGCTCACACCCAAAACATCATACAAAGTCATCTGGAAAATAAATCAGTCCATCAGTATGTACATGTCATCACTGTCACTCCTGCCTGATGGAGGAGCTCATCACTCATCCCTGACAGGCAGAGGCTAAAGACAAACGAGCTACAAACACCAGGAATGGGATGCTTCAGTACCTCCCATGGAAATATTTAAAGCAGTAACAAAATCCAACACTGGAAATATCAAATACATAATCCTTAAATTATGTCTGTGAAAATGGATATATAACCAAGAGAGATGAAACAGTCACTCCTATAGATTGGTAGTTTTTACTTTCACTGGCACCATTAATACAAAATAAAACTTGCATATTTAATCAATGTACAGTAACATGATGTGACAGAAAGGCTACCAAGCACAATGAACCACCTCCTTCAATAGAACCAGCACCCTATCACTCTAATTTTTAGATCCCTAGAAAATTTCATGGCACAGACAGTCTTACAATGAGTAGAGGATACCAAGAGATAGCATAGTTGCTCTGGAAAGTTAACAAGGAAAACCTGAAGGATAATCTTGGATAGCTTTAAGACAACTTTTTTTTTCTTCATCCCAAATCCACTTCAGTTTAAATATAACCCCTGAGAGGTTAAGCCAAAATACTCATCAAAGTGGCTAACAACATCTTGCTACGGTGGTCAAGTTACAAAAGCACAATTTCTCAGCTTATGTCTCATACTTTTTTCTCTGGGTGAACAAGACCTACAAAGTGAGAAATTGCAAACTTTTCTATCTGTCAAGAATTAAAACCCAAAACTCTCAATAGTGAAGTGAGTACCATAACTGCTACACTGCCTTCCAAAATCATTTTGGAGTTTATTCAATAAATTTTTTTTTTTCATTTCTAAGGGTACATGACCATGACTCAACCATATTGTCCTATTTCAAGAAAACTATGGAAACTTGATGCTATAGCTAATCTTCATTTGGGAAAGAGCACAAAACATTGAGCACCTAAGGTTAAGACTATAAGAGAATTACTGCTTCCCTCAAAACATTAAGAAACAGATGGGGTTTCCATTACCAGCTGCTGTCACAAGCAATGCAACAGTCAATCATAAGTATCCCAAATGACAAGTAGTACTTATATCCAACAAACAATGTTAACTATAGATATAGGAAGGCAGTGGTGTAGTGGATAAGGTGGTGAGCATGGGATCGGGTAGACATCCATGTGTAGATTCAAATCCCACCACATACTGCTTTGAAGGTATGCCATCTGTCGAGTGGTTTAAAGTTACCTACATATCACCATGATACCCTGGTTCTAGGTGGTTACACCAAAGATGTGCTTGGGTTGTGATATGGGCTCTAATATGGGTACCACTATAAATAAAATTGCTTGCGCTACAAATGGGCGGAAGCTGAACAGCACTTCCTACATATACTCTTCAAGTGTGCCTACAGGCGCTATAGGCCGGAATAGGAGAAAAAAAAAAAAAAAAATAAATAAATAAATAAAATAAATAAATAAATAAATAAATAATTATAAAGGGGAATTGTAGCAAGTAACATACAAGGAAACACTGTACAATTTTTTATGATGTGCAATTTTCATGCAACCCTTCATGGCTATATTCAGAGTAAACTAGTTGTGGGAAGATAGATCACTACATAAAAAGCAAGCGATAGAAGTGCAAAGGAATTTTTTTTCTATGT
The DNA here is from genome assembly GCF_017591435.1 of Portunus trituberculatus. Taxonomy (NCBI): domain Eukaryota; kingdom Metazoa; phylum Arthropoda; class Malacostraca; order Decapoda; family Portunidae; genus Portunus; species Portunus trituberculatus. Next base: position 12,227,888 of record NC_059274.1, read on the forward strand.
TATTGTCTATAGTGCCTGTAGGCACACTTGAAGTGTATATGTAGGAAGTGCTGTTCAGCTTCTGCCCATTAGTGGGGCGGGCAATTTTATTTATAGTGGTAGCTACCCATATTAGGGCTCATATCACCACCCAAGCACACCTTTGGTGTAATCACCTAGAACCAGGATATCATGGTGACCTGTAGCTAACTTTAAACCACTCAACAAATGGCATAGCTTCAAAGCGGTATGTGGTGGGATTCAAACCTACGTGTGGACGTCTGCCTGATTCCATGCTCACCACCTTATCCACTACGCCATAGAGATAGATAAAAGAGACAGAAACAAGTGAAGGAGACTCATACAAAGCACCAACCCAACTCAAGGGAAAGAGTGATTGAAAAATATTATTTTTCATTTTCTGTTAGATCATGGGAAACTTATCTCAAATATTAGAGAAGCAATCACAGTATTGAGTGAAAAGGTTCACCGACCTACAATACAGGCCAAAGTGCAATTTTTAGCATGATCTCAAAAAGGAAACAACACAGACCCCTCCTTGAGGCAGAGGCCTGCCACCCTTCATGCCATGGTGCCACAGACCACCAGTGTGACATACATAACTTTATCCACCAAGAGAGACATTTGTCCAGCAAAGTGACCACATAGTTAATGATGGTTCACTGCATACAGTGACCAAGGGAACCAAGGCCTACTGAATCTACCTTTCATGACTCTACCTTGCAAGCAAACATGTTTCATTCTCAACATGCACCCCTCCCCAGCACCTCAACACATATCTTGGTCCCACAAACTACCATGGCTGATTACCTAGATCAGGGGTTCTCAACCGGTGGGTTGCGACCCATTGTGGAGTCACAAAGCCTTAGCAAGGGGGTTGCAAATGTGCAAGAAGTTGCTTGGGTTAATGTTGATTTCAACTCATCAATTAGTTTTTGTGCTCTATATATATATATATATATATATATATATATATATATATATATATATATATATATATATATATATATATATATATATATATATATATATATATATATATATATATATATATTGCTTTTGCTTCAGTGCAGAAAAAAAACACTTTGTGGTCCAATGTCATTCAATGACATTCTATTATTTTCTTAAAGGACTTTTCTTTCTCTCTCCTTAACAAAAATAAAGTGCAAATCAAGTTGTTGATAGTAGGGGAGGGGGTCGTGTGGGTTTCAAGCTTTGGATATGGAGTCGCAAGTGCAAAAACGTTGGGAACCACTGACCTATATGCTTTAAAACAGCAGCCAAATATCTGATACTGTACAAACGCTTGTCAAGATCAAGCAACTCTTTCCAGTCATAAGCAACATATAACAACCAAGAAAGAAATACTATAAGCAAAGATTCTAATATTATCAATTCTGAAACCTATGCAAGGAAGTTAATTCAATTTCAGATAGATGTCCCAATGTGTATACAATTACTGATGGCCTACCTACCAAAGATAATCACCTCAACACAGATCAAATATTGTCAACCTTGAATGTCTTGACACAAAAGCAACCAAGAAATTAATCACAATAAACATTTATCTTTTCCTTGAACACTGAAGATGTACAAACATTTCAAGGGTACCGTCACACATATTCCACATTTTACAAGCGCAAATAACACTAGAGCATGGTAACTTTAAGAAATAATGCAATGAGTCGCATCACTTATAACACAAAAAACAAACACAACCACACTTAATCACACTGCAACATCCACACACCACAAACACAGCACTGAACACCATACAATAACTATACATGGCAGTAAGACACTGACAGCCAAGCTAAACCCACTGAACCTTTCCCTTCTTGGTCTGATTGGCACTGGCAGTGATTGAGTGTCCTGACAGGTTCAATACAGCCCTTCCCTCTCATGGTTACCTTAGCAGATACGAAATATGTACTTACACAAGGCATGCCACTCAAGATACACATGTGAGGGATGCTGATAAAGTGATGACAGTGAAGGAAACTAGCCATGAGGTGACTGAAAGGACACTCACAACACACAAGCTAAGATCAAAGGTGGATTCTAGTTAATGGCTGTCCTGTAATGCTTTACATCCACCCTCAACACCACAAGCCTCACCATGCAGCACACCTCCATGGTACTGTGGGGTCACCTGCGTGATGTCTGACAAGCATGTAACCCTCACACCTGCCACTACACCACCTCACTGCACCTCACACCACTTATACACCTGGCCTGCAACTGTCTACCACTTAGCCACAAGCCTAACCTAACCCACAAGGTCCTCCACCACCACGGACACACCGTATTAAAGTGTACATGAGCAAAGGTGGACATTTCTTCTCTTGGCACTAATTAAGAGATGCTGCAGGTGATGGCAACAGCAATGCACACCTTTAATCACCCCCTGCACCTCCTTACAGCCCCTGTCCCCCCTCGCCCATGCCATGCCCAGCGTCCCAGTACATCCCCGGTACAGGATCAAGGGGAGCAAGCCAGACCAAACCTTCATAACATCTAATTCCTAACTGTGTCCACTGGCCGCTCCTCACTACCACTGTGTCCCTGCACCTCCACCTCACCCACGCCTCGCCACCCGCCAGGCAGGTGCTCTGGGGTCAGCTGGATGGTGGAAAGGGGCCTCCGCGCCCTGTACAAAGGGTTACCGTATAAGGGAGAGAAACGGGCCGGAGGTGAAACGGGCTGGGGAAGGAAAGCCTCGTCTCGGCCATTACCAAAACTATCCTTCAAATATCAAATTTAGTGTTCCTATTCATATTACTCATCATATATGTCTTTGATTAATACTTAAAAAATAAGGAATATTGCTATATCAGAATGAAATATATGGGAGCATCACTTTTTTATACACTGTATCATTGTTTTTGTGGAAACTTCAAAACGCCCGTGCCTCTGTGGTTTTATTTTGTATTTCAATTCTTAATATTCTATTTGAACTGAACCACGTTTTACCGCTATCGTACCTACGCTATCTGTGATAACACGATCATAAGGGTGAATATCGCGATTCTAGCCATTTCTTGCCCCTACTTCCCGCGCTCGTTTTCTGCAGAGGGAAACTTCTCCCTTCTGAATTGTTGGGGAAACCTTGCTATTTCCGCAGCACCGCTGCTGGAAACGGTAGTCCGGAAACAGAATACATTTCTCAAACAAGAAAATTGCTATAGATGTTGATACAATTGTCATAGACTCTAGGTGTGTATAAAAGATAACAAGAAAAACAGATTTCCAACCAGAATATTAGCGAATTAAGTCCTTCCAGAGTTAGAAGATGCCTGTGCTGACTATTAGATTAATTTGTAAAAAATAAAAAACAAAAACAAAAACAAAACTACACGCTTGTATAGTTGCCGTCCATCTAGATCGCTAGAGAACTCCTGCTTACCCGAAAGCATTTTGCAATGACACACAGTCACCAGGCTCTCATAATCTTTAGCGTCAAGAATGTGTTGGCTAGTTTTCTGAGTAACTTTTAATGTACAAATTTGTGGTGTGTGTGTGTGTGTGTGTGTGTGTGTGTGTGTGTGTGTGTGTGTGTGTGTGTGTAATTCACCTCGGTTGCCTGCTGGTCACCCAGCCAGTCTTCCCCATTACGGAGCGAGCTCAGAGCTCATAGACCAATCTTCGGTTAGGACTGAGACCACACTGTGTGTGTGTGTGTGTGTGTGTGTGTGTGTGTGATTCACTGTTTGATCTGCTGCAGTCTCTGACGAGACAGCCAGACGTTACGCTACGGAACGAGCTCAGAGCTAATTATTTCCGATCTTCGGATAGGCCTGAGACCAGGCACACACCACACACCAGAACAACAAGGTCACAACTCCTCGATTTACATCCCGTACCTACTCACTGCTAGGTGAACAGGGGCTACACGTGAAAGGAGACACACCCAAATATCTCCACCCGGCCGGGGAATCGAACCCCGGTCCTCTGGCTTGTGAAGCCAGCGCTCTAACCACTGAGCTACCGGGCCAAAGTGTGTGTGTGTGTGTGTGTGTGTGTGTGTGTGTGTGTGTGTGTGTGTGTTTAAAGTCGGCTGCGGTAAAATCTCTACCAGTCCTCCATATAATACAGTAATGACGTGTGTAAGTCCTGTAGTTCAAGAATTCCCTTCGCCGCCTGATCTGCTCCACCTGGTCCACATCCAGTCCGTTCCCACGATCAGTGCGTCCAGTCTCTCCTCCACCTTCCTTCCTTTCAATACCTCCTCCTTGGCTCCTTCACCTCCCTAATCCTTTCTACCATTGCCACCACAACCACTGCCACCTCTTCCCCCTGCTGCATTTTAACTGGTTAGTATTACTCCTACTTCCTTCGATCCAGCTCTCCTCCACTATAACCACCATCATCCTCTCTGCCTCCTCTATCTCTTCTCCCTTCCTACCTCATCACCTCTATCGCCTCCTTCTCCTCCATAATGACTTTTGTCTAGAATTTCTGCTATTTTCTCCTTCGATCTCGCTCTTCTTCCTTCTCTCCCACTTCCCCAGCCTCACCATCGTTCCCTATCCCCTCCACTACCATGAACGTCTATCCCTCCTCCTGTTCCTACTCTAGTTCCTTTTTTCAGTTCTAATTCTGCTAATACTTTTCCCGATCACTCTCTTCTCTTTTTCCCTGGCAGTACCTTCTCCTCCTCCTTCTAGCCTTCTGAAGGGTGTGGGCCAGGTGGCGCACGTTAAGTGGGTCTGGTTACTGGTATCAACTGAGCCAGGTGTTTTCCTCGGCAAGTCTATTATGCAAGAATAGAAAAGAAAAGAAAAAGAATAGAGAACTATTAGAAAAGTAACCATATATTTTGTTATTTACATGTTTCATTGATTTTTGTCATAATTTTGATTAGTGCCATTTATCTAGTTTCAGTATTTTTTTCTCGTAAAGTAACAACTTGAATATTTCATGATAATGCAAAACGTGATATTGAGAGAGAGAGAGAGAGAGAGAGAGAGAGAGAGAGAGAGAGAGAGAGAGAGAGAGAGAGGAAAAAATATCAAAAAACTTATGAAATCAGATGACTTCAGTATTAAAAGCAATATAAAAAAGCAATATTTTCATAAACAAGGCATTAACTTCTGAGAAAACATGTTATCACCGTAAACCTTCCTTCCACGCCGGGGAAATGAACGCGCCTATTGGCCGTCAACCCACCCATGCCGTGCCGGGCCGCAGTTTGTCTCGTGTCGTGCCGTGGATATTATCATTTTGATAACACAAGTTTTCTCCTTATGATAAAGTTTTCAGCAAACTTTTTAAACATGCATCAGCCATTTATCTAACTTCATGAATATAAGTGAAGAAATTATGTACCTTAAGAAATTTCCCGACGCTCTCATGTCCCCTTTGGCAGACGGTGATTGCCCCGTGATGGCGATTGTCTCTTTGTGATTACCACGTCACTCAACCTTCATTGGAGCACCACTTCGGTATTATTTATTCATCGCTTTATTCATTACCAATTTCACCCTTTATCACCCCGCCCCCCTCCCCCTTTTTATCACTCCCTTCATGCATCAGTCATACGCCCTTCTTCTACCCTTCGTTCCTGTGTCCCCTCTCCCTCCCTCTCCTCGCAGCCCTCATCTTCCCCGTCGTCTTGCGTCCCCTCTAAGAACCTTCATTTATTGTAAAAGTAACATAATTAGGAGGAAGCTTGCGCCTGAAAATGATGCAATAAAATTTGATTGAGTTTTGATGAGAACAGAGAGGCTCAAAGATTGCACTCCAGGGGAGGCGCTGCGGGGGAGGGACGGAGAGACGGAGGTAGGGAGGAGGAGGGAGGTTTGTGATGAAGGGAAGAAGGGAAGAGAAGGGCAACCATGGGAGAGAACAGTGTGAAAATTGGAGTTGCTTTATTTTTATATACCGGTTAGTCTTTCTTTCACGATTTTGGTATTACATGATTCTCTCTCTCTCTCTCTCTCTCTCTCTCTCTCTCTCTCTCTCTCTCTCTCTCTCTCTCTCTCTCCCTCCACCCTCCAGCAACAACAAACAACAGATGGCGCCAGAACACCTCGCGGCAGGGACTTGCAATCTAATTATCGGGACAAGTGCGGAAGGTGAAATTAAAAAGCGCTGGTGAACTGGGAGGGAGGAGAGTAAACAGCTGTCCGCGGGGTGAGACTGTACACCGCTGTTAGGGGGTGAGGGGCGCGCCTAGCCATGTATTGTTCGGCATTGGTGGTAATAGTGTTGGATGTGGTAGTGATGATGGTGGTGAAGACTACTAAGGAAATTATGTTGTAAGATTATTATGTGATTATTACCAGGTACTTGAATGGAGTAATGGGTTTGGAATTAATGGTTCTTTTCGTTTCTTTTCTTCTATTTACTTATTTAGTTCTATTTATCTATTTATCTATCTATTCATCTGTCTACCTGTCAGCCTCTTTATCTATTTATCTGCGTTTCTATCTGTCTTTCTTTCTAAATAAGCAAAGTACCCAAGAAATTATTGTTCTGAAGTTTTTTTTTTTTTCTTTATCTATACCATGTGGGCTTTTTCACGGGAATTTATGGGCTAAAGGGGATACTTTTTGTGGTACCTCCTATCTCAAAGCCTACCCGCTAGGAAACCGTTGCCCCGAGTGAGAAAGCCCAACCTAAACTCAGACCGTGGACAGGATTCGAACCCGTGCGCTTGGAGACCTCTAGGATCCCAAAGCACGCATGGTTCCACTTTTATTATTTCTTTTCTTCAGGACTAAAGAATTTCACCAAAAAATTGATAGTTGTTCTTTCTTTTCTATTCCTTTTCCCTTTCTTCATTTCTACACACACACAAAAAAAAAAAAAAAAAATGAAACAATGAAGTCACGATACGGATGTCATTTATGCTATTTCACCATCTTGTTTTTCTTTCCATTTCTACCTTCTTTTTATTAAACGAAACCATTAAAAAGAAAATACAGTATTAATGCTACTTTCCTTTTATCTCTTATTCTTTCTTTCTTTTACAACAAACAATTAAGTCAAGAAAAGAAGCAATATTAGCGCTCCCTCTGTGTCTTCCTTTCTTTTGTCCTCCTCGCGTGCCTTCATCATCATCTCCTCCATTTCATTGCTTTCATCCGCGCCATCTTCCTTCCTTTCCTTCCCTTCCTTCCTCGCCCTCCTCCCGTCCCGTCATAAAACGCTATTAATCTCCACAAATGACTTACGTAAAAATTCTGAGTGCTGCTAATCGTCTAATATGGGAATGAGTGGGGGAAAATTAACCATTCTTTCTAAGTTTGCTTCACTTTAATATGAGTCCCTAACAGCGTTGGGTGTTAACGGAATGGAAAAAGACGGCAGCGTCCCGATGCGCTCCGATGGCTTGGGATTCAGCTTGGCTTGGCATAGAGCGACTGAGAGTGGCTTGGCTTGACTTGGAGTGGCTTGAAGTGGCTTAGAGTGGTGGCTTGCTTTGACTTTGAGTGGGTTGGAATGGCTTGAAATGGCTTGGCTTGGCTTGGAGTGGATTTGCTTGGCTTGGAGTGGCTTGGAGTGTCTTGGTTTGACTTGGAGTGGTTTGGAGTGGCTTGGAGGGATTTGATTGCTTTGGAGTGACTTGGAGTGGATTTGCTTGGCTTGGAGTGGCTTGGTTTGACTTGGAGTGGCTTGGAGTGCCTTTGCCTGGAGTGACTTGGAGTGCCTTGGCTTGCTTTGAAGTGGCTTTGAGTTGCTTTGCTTGGCTTGGAATGACTTGCAGTGGCTTGATTTGGCTTGATGATGCTTTAATTGTTTACTCGCGTAGATATTCGTATTTCTTTTTAGTTTGTATTATGCCTTCCATTGTTTGTTGATTTAGTTTTGTTCGTTTACTTATTGTTTTTTTTTTTTTTTACCATGTGGGCTTTTTACGGGAATTTCTGGGCTAAAGGGGATTCTTTTTGTGGTACCTCCTATCTCAAAGTCCACCCGCTAGGGAACTGTTGACCCGAGTGAGGAAGCCCAACCTACACTCGGACAGTGGACAGGATTCGAACCCGTGCGCTTGGAGACCCTCGGACCCCAAAGCACGCATGGTTCCACTGTACCACGGCGGCCACTTTGATGGCATTGTGCTGTTTTCCTATCAACTTATCTCATTTTGCTCTATTGTCCATTCTCTTCGCAGCCTGTATGATCTTTTGTTACACTGATCGTTTTATGTATCCATCTCTCTCTATTTTATACTTCTTTTTCTTATTAATCTATTACTATTTCTCTATTATGTGGATATGTGCAACTTCTTAATTAAGCTGCGTGTTAGGCAAAACTGTAGTGGAGTTGCAAAAAGGCATATGACACTATTCTATTGGTAAACAGCTATTGTTTTCATACTTCTAAATCCAAACTTAAATACAGAAAATCAGGAATTCCGTTTTCTTTTTTTTTTTTCTGTTGAAAGAATAAACATGCCTAAGATGTTATTCTATTAGTAAACAACTATTTTTCTTATACTTCTAAATCAAAACTTTCCTTAAATGCAAAACAGATCAGGTATTCCGTTTTTCTTTTTTTTCCGTTCAAAGAATAAACAAGTTCCTTTATATATATATATATATATATATATATATATATATATATATATATATATATATATATATATATATATATATATATATATATATATATATATATATATATATATATATATATATATATATATATATATATATATATATATATATATATATATATATATATATATATATATATATATATATATATATATATATATATATGCAGCACGCGGACCAAGATACTTAAAAAAGAGAATCGTAGAGTAGTCTTGTCTATTACTGTACTTATAATACTTTCACACACTTGTCAGGTTCATCATGGTACTACCCACTCCAAGCATAGAGTATTACTGTCCCTCGTCACACCACCAGCAGTACTCTTAAAAAGTTTCGTGCGCATGCCCGTGTGGGAGACATAATCCCTTTACACCAAGGAAAGGAATGCATCGTAAAGAGCAACTAATTAATTATTCAGTCTAGTTCACTTCATTCTCCTTACTGACAGGATTCATTGTGCTGTTAGATTGGGGTCTGCGAGGAGGCAAAAGACAGATGAGAAAAGGAAAAGAGGTAGAGAAAAAGAGGAAGGAAAAAGAGAAGGAGTAAGAGCAGATGCCGTAGCAGGAGGAAAAGAAGCAATGGGAAAGGAAGAGAAGGAAGAGGAGAAAAAGGAGGGAAATGTATATAGGGGAAGTAGGAAAATAAGAGGAGGGAAAAGAAATAGAAAAGCAAGAATCGGAGGAAGGAGAAAAATATTAGGAGAAAATAAAGAAAAAAAAAAAGAACAGAAAAATGTGGAAAGAGGAAGAGGATATAAAACTAACAATAAAGAATAATAAGGATGCGAACGAGGAAAAGAACGCAGAAGAAAGAACAAAGAGATACTGGAGGAAGAATGAAGAAGGAGGAAGAAGAGGAAGACGAGGACACTGGCGGGTGGCAACTGAAGTCCAGGCTGCAGGAGAGGATCGGGACGCGCACCTTAAGTTAGAACAAATGAAGGGCGACGCGGCGCTCTCCGGGCAAAAAAGCAATTAAGCGGGTAAGCGGCTCTTTCAGCTCAGGTTATTGGAGCAATTTTCTCCTGACATGTTTAGATAAGTCAAAGAGCGGATGGGGAGACGAGGAGGACAAGGGGGGGAAGGGCGGAAGGAAGGCGGCCAGTGAAGGTAACGACGCACACGAAAAAAAAAAAAAAAGAGGGAGGAGAGAGAGAAAAAAAGAGGAGCATCATCATAAGAGGGATAAAGTTTGACGAGTAAAAATTAGCGAAAATAAAAGAGTGCACGTATTGATACAAAAAAAAAAAAAAAAAAAAATAGTAATAAGGATAATAAGAGGGCAGGAAAAAGAGTGAATTGGTTTGAAAACTACAATTAGAACACTAAGGAACACAAAATGGAGAAATAAAAAGAGGAGAAAATAAAAAAAAAACACCTATTGGTTTCTACAGCGTTGATCGTGACAATGTAATCTATCTAAGCGTGTTAAGAAAGGAAATAATGGAATGGTAACTAAAACAACATATGAATAAAATAGAAAGATGAAGGTGAAAGATAGATAATGAAAGGAGGAAAATTGAGTGAATAGGTTTGAAAAATACTGAAAGGGGCCATGAAGGAGGCAGTGTGTGAAATTATCGAGATATTAAAAAACATAGGGAGAAAGGAAATCTGTTGAAAAAAAAAAAAATCATTGTTAGAAGAGAAGCAACGATGAATCTACGACAGAAAGGAAGTTGAAAGGGAAAACAAAATGGCGTTCAGGTGAATGATACGAACCAAATAGAATAAAGACGAAATAAAGTCAATATAGAACTATGAAGATTGTCAATGAAAGGAGAAATAGCAACGACAAATAGTACAAGTGATATCATTATATAGTTCTGATAGTGATACGCTGAGAAGAAAGATGAAAAAAAAGAGAATGAATGAATGAGAAAGTAAAGAAAGAGAAAAAGGGATCATGAAACAGCAAAAAACGAAAAATGAACGGCAAATAAATAAAACAGAAAAAAAAAAAAGAAATGAAGAGGGAACGAACACAGGAGAGAAGGAAGAGGATGACAAACCAAGCGACACAGCAGGAGTCTTGAAACACACTGGTCACCTCTGAAGGCAACACGAAACGAGGAATAACACGAAGGTACTGAACAAAGACCAGGGCAGACCATTGGAGGAAAAGACGGTGAGAGGGTGGCGGAAGGCGAGAGGCTGCAGGAGGGAGGAAGAGAAGCCCATAGGAGGAATTGACAGCCGTTTGCTAAAAGGGCGTCGGCTGGAGGCAAAAGCGGCGCTGTCTTGTGAAACCTGAGGCGAGACATTCGGACACTGGGCACCCTCATTGGGATTACTGGCGCGACCTGCTGGTCACCTGAAGTTCTTGGAGCCTTCCTTCCGAACACTGCTTCCCCAGGCACACATGTTTAGATAATAGCGCAGGCTGTTCACTCACTCACTCGCTCACTCACTCACTCACTCACTCGTTCAGCTGCACAGTCATTCACTCACAAATTCATCCACTCATTTATTTATTAATTTATTAGTCATTTTTTCTCTTCATTTAGTCAATTAGTCAACAAGTCAGTCACTTACCCACACATTCATTCACTCACTCATTCCTCACTTCTTTCAGTCAATCAGTCAGTCAGTCATTCACTCACTCACACAGACAAGGGATCTACAAATAATCTATTATTGAGTAATTGAATTCATGCACACGAACACGAATCGTGCAAACACTCGTTCAGCCACTCATTCAATACAGCGATTCAATATTGGCACGGCAGATAATTGACATTTACGAGATGCAACGTGAGCCTCAAACCACACGTGAAGTGCAGACCTTTAACTTACCAATGTGTCACGGAAACCTGTCATACATTGTTCCTGAGAAAAAAAAAAATAATAATAAAAGAATAATAATAAATGATAGAAATAATAATAAAAAAGATAAACAAATAAGTAAAAATGAAAGCAGGTAAAATAAAAGAAAATTAATAAATAGGTAAATAAATAGAAAAATAAAAACCAAATAAACTAACAGATAAATGAACAATTAAATGAATAATAAAGACGTAAGTAGATAAATAAACAGAATAGAAATAGAAAAAAAATAAATAAATGAGCAAATGAACAAATAAATGGCTAAACAAAATCGAAAGAAATATAATTTATAAATAAAGTAAAGAAAATAAAAGAACATAGAAAAGAAGAAAGAAAAAAAGGAAAGAAGAGGAAGACAATTCTATCTCTAAATCTTAAAAATAGGAAAATAAAACAAGAACCTTTTTATTTCCATCAAGCAACAAGAAAAGATTTAAAAAGTGGAATAACATACAACACGATTTAGAAATGCAGGAAAAAAAAAAAAACCTCATATGAATTCTTTTTGTTTCCTCTTTCCTTCATCCTCAGCTTGGGAAGAGTCGGCGTCTTCACCTCGTGTTTGTTTACAATTTACTCGTATCAACCCCAAAATTTCACTGAATCAAGGAAAAAAAAAAAAAAAAGGAGGAACTTAAATTGAGAGGAAATCTTGTCCTGGATCTCTCTTATTTCTTTCTTTTTCTTTTTTATACATTTTGTGCATGACGTGTTGACCTTTGTGTTCCTTGTCTCTTCTTCGCCTTTAAATACTTGCCTTGTCTTCATTTCGTCTTTATTTTGGTCCTTATCTCGTCTTTATTTGGTCTTTTCCTCGTCTTTATTTTCATTTATTCCTCGTCTTTACATTGTTTTATTTGTTTTTTTTCTCGTCTTTATTTGTTTTTTTCCTCGTCTTTATTTTATCCTAATCTCGTCTTTATTTGGTCTTTTCCTTTTCTTTATTTTTATCCTTTCCTCGTCTTTACCTCGTTTCATCTGAGCTTTATCTCGTCTTTAATATTGGTCTTCTTGTCTTTTATCTCGTTCTTACCTCTTCTTTACCTCGTCTTTATTGGGTTCTTTTCTCGTCCTTTTTTAGTCCTTACTTCATTTTCATCTCATCTTTATTTTTTCCTCCCCTTTATCTCATCTTTTTTTCTTCCTTTCCTTATCATTACCTCGCTTTTACCTCATCCTTGCCTCACTTTTATCTCGCCTTGTGTTTACGTACTGTTCCTCCACTTCACGCTCCACCTGGCAGTCATAGTTCCGCTGGGTGAGGCCGAGACGCTTCCATAACGGAGGTGGTGACACTCGCCGCTATAAACCCGCCGGGGAGCGATCACCGGACACACAAGTTTGGGGCCAATTGAATTTTAACCATGTGATCTCTCTCTCTCAATAATCCTCTCTAGTTGGTTCCCTTTCGCTGGGGGCACCAAAAGCCACAATTACCCTCCCTGCCCCTTCCCTTCCCAGTCCTGTCCCTTCCCGTCCTCTGCTTATCCCAATACTGAGCACTCGTTTCCTTGCCCCTGCGTACCCTCTATGTTACCCTCTCCCCCGTCTCTCTCTCCCTCTCTCTCTCAAGCGTCCCCCCTCCCAATTCCGAGCCCTTCCCCATTGAAACCTCCAGCCCGATGTCCCCTCTCGATAAACAGTCCCCCTTCTCCCATAATTCACACAAAATCTCCCCATCCTACAGTACAAAAGTGCGGCTCCTTTGGGCGATTTGCTGGTCGGCTGCCTCCTCTCAGCGGCAGTGAATGAAAGAGTAGCGGAGGGCGGAGTCAGCTTGGGCCGTGTTTACCCCGCGTCTACTGTGTTATAGGGAGATCTGGGGCTGCGTCTGGGAGGGTCAATAGAGAGAGAGAGAGAGAGAGAGAGAGAGAGAGAGAGAGAGAGAGAGAGAGAGAGAGAGAGAGAGAGCTGTTTCATTCCCTCACTCCCCCGATTTTGCTACTCGTATACATCAATTCTTCCCCTTCTTCTTCTTCTTCTTCTTCTTCTTCTTCTTCTTCTTCTTCTTCTTCTTCTTCTTCTTCTTCTTTCCTCGGCGTCTACTATATCTTTTTTCTTATTTATCGTGTGTTTGTTTCTGTTTCTTCCTGTCCATGTTATTCTGTTACTGTTGCTCATCGTTACCTTTCTGGTGTGATTCTCTCTCTCTCTCTCTCTCTCTCTCTCTCTCTCTCTCTCTCTCTCTCTCTCTCTCTCTCTCTCTTCCTGCTTGGCTCATAAATCTATTATTACACTTATTAGGTCTCCTCACAGTTGTCAGTTATGATATATAAAGGTTGGCCTGACAGACTGCTAGAACACACACACACACACACACACACACACACACACACACACACACACACACACACACACACACACACACACACACACACACACACACACACACACACACACACACACACACACACACACACACAGACGGGGATCGAGTTATCCTCACATACACGTGTTGTGGTGACGTCAACCCCATAACAGGGTCTAGACAGCACCAAGAGGTGGAAACCAGCTGGCGCACTGATCCCAGGTGTTCGCCGCCGCCACGCCGACTCACCACATGTGCCACGCCGTCCTTACCTCCTCCTCCACCACCACCACCACCACCACCACCGACGCCACCGCCGCCAACCAACACGCCAAGAAGCCAAGTCAAGGTGTTGGGTCACGCGCCAACCTTGGTGGGTGTGGGGAAGTAGGTGGGGCGTGAGTCAGGGGCTGCGGGGCGGGGCAGGGCCAAGTAGTGCCCTGCGACAGGTGGTGCGAGGTGGGCGCGTGGCAGCAGTCATGCGGGACTACATTAGCCTGAGGGCTCAGGCGCTGCTGGCTAAGAAGCCTGTCAAGAGAGGCGACGTGATTCTGACCTCGAAGCCTTTCTGCACGCTGCTCGACTCCTCCGTCATCGGCTGCTACTGCGAGTACTGCTTCGTCTCCTTTGTGTGAGTACTGACAAGCTCTCAGATGTACTGTCACTTACCCATGACAATGTGACGCATTGTAAACAGACAGTGCCTGATCCTCGAGGCTCATGCATCCACCCAAAACTTCTGCCGCTGGTGTGTCCTCAGTGAAATAACCTTCCTTTGTCCCAGGAAGGACCGCCTGTTGATGAGATGCTCCGGGTGTGGGCGTGCCTACTACTGCAGCGAGATGTGTCGGGACCTGGGTCGTGCCCTACACTGGCGTGAGTGTGCCGTGTTTCGCCGCAGACCGAACTACCAGCCCAAGGATTCCGCCAGGTTCCTCGCGAGGCTCATCTGGGTGCTCAAGGTCAGTGTTCGGTGAGGGAAGGGCGCGGGACGGTAGGCTCATGTTTACGTTTATTGACTTTGTCTGATTTATCGCGTTCTATACTTTCACTAAATACAGAACCAGTATATTATGAATGTAAGTGTCAGACCCCAAGCTGTGCGGACAACACTGATGCGTCCGCTATAATTATTCTTAATCTGTATATTTTTATCGAGTGGATCCCATTTGCTTATTTACCCGTCGCTCTTCTGCTCAACCTCCATCTGAGTCACGCCAGCCGCTCACGTCACACCGGCACGAGGCTGTCACTGTCTGACTACACTTTAGGCTTGTCAGGAGTGAAGGAGCACTGCACACACAACTCCACAATAACTATATTGCATCTTATCTCCAACTTTTATTGCATTATGTAAACAAAATTAGGAACTCCATCCTCTACTCCTCCTTCCCTGGAACACAGTCATTGCCTTACGCAACATGTCTAAACCAAAGTAATTGATTGACTGCATGACTGACTGAGCGCGTCTCAACAACGGGATCATATAACGCTATTGGAAACGATACACTAGTCTTACCCATGTCTCGCAGGACAAAAATGATAATGCTTGTCTTTAACACATGACACACTCATAAGATCAAGCTGTAACAGATTTATGACGTGTTTAACTCTTTCACTACTACTCATCACAGCGCTCCTGCTGAATCACTCACCACCCTGAGCCATTTCTTGCTCTTGTGCAGCCACTTCCAAACACTCTACTGGCTACTCACTGAAAGCCATCCTTTTAATTTTTCATTGCAGGAAATTGGGTAAAAAATACGAATGTTGCTTTTAGTGCAGTGAACTGCTGCATATCGCAGTGAAAAGTTTATCCATGAAAAGAATTTCATGGATGACTTGGAATTTGATAAGATAGTCAACTCCAAGAAATTATGCAAAATTTTATTAAACAGCATACATAATTTGCTTATCGTTATGAACGGAAATAAAGATGCATAAAAACATGTAATTCTAGAGCCTCACAGGGAGGCGGTGGCGTAGTGGATAAGGTGGTGAGTGTGGGATCGGACAGACGTCCACGCGTAGTTTCGAATCCTACCACAAACCCTTTTGAAGATATGCCATTTGTCGAGTGGTTTAAAGTTACCTACATGTCACCATGATACCCTGGTTCTATAGGTGGTTACACCGAAGATGTGCTTGGGTGGTGATATGGACCCTAATATGGGCACCACTATAAATAAAATTGCCTGCGCCACTAATGGGCGGAAGCTTATCAGCGCTTCCCACATGTACTCTTCAAGTGTGCCTACAGGCGCTATAGGCAATAACATAAAAAAAAGCCCAAACTCCGGAGCTCCCTACTTGCTTCTGCATTTTCATCTTTCTATGACGTGAACTCCTTTAAGAGGGAGGTTCCTTCTTCTCTTTTGGCTAGCTCTCTCTTGCCTGCACGGGGACTAGCAATTATGTGGGCCTATTTCACTCTTTCTGTTCCCCTCTTGCATGAAAAATGATAAACAGATAGTTAAAAAAAAAAAACTTTAAAAGAGACAACCAGAATCAGAGGACTAAGATAGCCAGAGGGAGAGCCAACAGTCGCTGACCTGTTTTCCTGAACGAGACTGTAATAAGCAGCACCATCAGATCCAGAGTAAGAAATGTAATATAGTAAAGTCGAGAACATAAATATGCTAACGGGAGGGAAAAAATATACAACTTCGATTATTTTCAGACTTTTACCCTCCAAGTTCCGCCTTCCTCCTCTTGCCCATAACTCGCGTGATCAAAATATTTACTTCAGAAAATTACCGCTTGCCTTGCCTCGCTCCTTCCCTCCCTGGCCACTAGTGTGAGAGTGACCGCCGTTTTTCTTCCTCCCTGACTCCGCGCCTGACAGGACGGCGGTGAGGCGCGTGTGGAGAAGATTGACGACAAAAGAAGTAGACGCTTTAAGGACCTTGTGAGCCGTAAGTGTGTGTGTGTGTGTGTGTGTGTGTGTGATACATTGATATTATTCTATTCTCTACATCCCAATAGCAAGCTCTCAAGAGGACAAGAGGGAAATGGAGTGAAATGTAATTATGTATAGTAAACTCATTTATACATCACACTAATCTTGGGGAGTCAAAACAAATCAATAATAGACAGATGAATAAGTTAATACAATGTCATGTAAGTATACAGAGTAACCTATAATGAACACACACACACACACACACACACACACACACACACACACACACACACACACACACACTGAGACACAATAAATATTCAGTCCCTTTTCTTTCATCTGCTCATTCTTCCTCCTCACCTTCTGTTTTCTCCTTATCCTCCTCCACAATCACCACCACCACCACCACCCCCACCACCTTCTCCGTGACTCCCGCCAGACCGAAGGGAAGTGAACAGGGACGAGGAGCAGACGAGGAACCTGGACAGCTTGATGCCAGACCTTCGCCAGCTGGTGGGGAAGAGAGCCATGCCCACTCGGGACTACCTGTTGGAGATCTTTGGCAAGGTGTGTGTGTGTGTGTGTGTGTGTGTGTGTGTGTGTGTGTGTGTGTGTGTGTGTGTGTGATGGGGTCGGTGTGGGGGGTGACTGAGGAAGGAACGTTTATAAAAGTGTTTACCCTAAGCCACAGGTTCATAACTAGTATCTCTTCCTCCATGATTTTGTTGGCAACACTGAGAGAGAGAGACTCAGCCAGATAGATATTCAATCTCTCTCTCTCTCTCTCTCTCTCTCTCTCTCTCTCTCTCTGAAAATAGTTTGTGAGACCTTAAGCCTAATTATTACTTTTGTGAGAAGTGTTGATGTTTGGTGTTAGTGTTTGGTTTTAAGCTTCACTGTTGCTTCACGTTGGTATTCATGAACTGTCTCTCTATTTGCCTTCTCTCCCTCTTGTTTCCTGCATGCTGCTTGATCGTTTTGTTTCACGTTGCTTCTCTTTATATTTTATGTGATGTTCAAGTGCAGATTTTGTTTTCTTTTTTCATATAAGTATATAACTTTTCTTATAATCTATTTTAATCCATATTGACAGTTTTGCTTGAATTTCTTTCCTTTACTAAATCATCAGGACGTATGTGTGATGCTTTTTTTTTCGTATTTTATATCCATACATAATTCTTAATATAATGTCTCTTCCTGGCTTCACGCGGCGCTATGTGGCCATGATGTTATATCCACCTTTTATTCATAATCATATATTTGTCCAGTCTTCTCCTAAATCTGCCATTGACGCACAACGAACTTCCGAGCCAAATCTATTTTTAAGCAAAGTCTGCAGACAAAAAAAAAAAAAAAAAAATCTCTGCACTATTCACCTCTGCATTCTGGGTTCTCGCAGCGCTATACAACCACGGTGTTATATCCAACTTTCATTCTTAATCGTATATTTGCCCAGTCCTCTCATGAGTCCTTCACTACGATATGAAACAGTCAACAGCACTAGAAGTAATGCGTGAAATCCTTATAAACATCTGCAGGGATGAAATGAGATTAGAAAGAATATGTTTTGCGATTTATAGCGAATTTAATGGGTGAAATTGGCTGCAGAACATATAAAGGAGTCTCAAAGTGCCTAGTAATTAATGAAAGATGAACTAGATAAGAATGAAAAGGTTAAAGCTACTACTGATTCAGAACAAACTCGTTTACCAAATCTACCGTTCATAGAAGCTCACAGATAAAACCGTCACTACATGAAACTTTAGTAATATAGTCTCTCACGGCGCCATGACTTTCATTGTTAAAGAGCATTCACTTATTCAAATAGACATTCACTTCGTCTATCATTCATCATTCATAATCACTCAGTCAATCAATCATTCAGGTATAGAAGGAGTCCCAATCAATCAACTAGTGCAAATCAATCAATTCCTGCCTTTACCCAGGTCCGCGTGAACAGTTTCTGCCTCCTGGACGACCGCCTCACACCGATCGGCACCAGCTTGTACCTCGCAGCGTCCTACATCGACCACGACTGCCATGCCAACGCTTTCGTCACCTTCTTCAGGAACAAGCTGGTGGTGCGCTCCCTGGTGGACTGGCCTAACCTGGACTGGAGCAGAGTGAGTGGGGAAACAGGGGGAGTGTTAGGTGCTACATGGAGGAGGAGCTGTAGTAGTAGTAGTAGTAGTAGTAGTAGTAGTAGTAGTAGTAGTAGTAGTAGTAGCAACAGCAACAGCAGCTAGTAATAGTGGTCGTAATAGTAATAGTAGTAGTAGTAGTAGTAGTAGTAGTAGGAGGAGGAGGAGGAGGAGGAGGAGGAGGAGGAGGAGGTGGTGGAGGAGAAGGAAGAGTGTAGTAGTAGTAGTAGTAGGAGGAGGAGGAGGAGGAGGAGGAGGAGGAGAAGGAGAAGGAGTGTAGTAGTAGTAGTAGTAGTTGTAGTAGTAGAAGGAGGAGGAGAAGGAGGAGGAGGAGGAGGAAGAAGAGCTGTGTATGGGAGAAGGGATGTACAGGTAAGGTTGGCTACACACACACACACACACACACACACACACACACACACACACACACACACACACACACACACACACAATGGAAGGGCGGATAGGTATTAATAGACATGTATACGAGACCACGTGGGTGTATTCTAAGCCCTGTATATCACTACCAGGTAAATGCAACTGAGCGAGCAGAGTGAAGTAAACGCAATTAGACAAATACAACCTGGAGTGTACAAGTAGCTAAGTAGAAGGTATTATCACAAAGGATGAGATAACTGGAGTAGACTTTTCTCCCAATAATAAGGAAATTTAGTTGATTTTAAGAAGAGTTCCGCTACAGACAAGCATAACAATAAGTTCCTGATGGTAATGTTAGGATTTTTTAAAACGTGTGGTAGTTATAATAGAGAATATCTAAAGTCATTTATATTTCATTCATAAATTAATCCATCCACATAGAAGTTTTGTAATGAGATAAGTAGGTAGATTTTTACCACATGAATAGGAGAAAACATCGTGAACATTTGTTAAGACTTTAAAACGTGTAGTAGTGATAATAGAGAATATCTAAAGTTATTTCTACTTCACTCATAAATACATCTATCCATTTAAATATTTTGTAATGAGATAAGCGGATTTTTACAGCATGGAAAGGAGAAAACATCGTGAACATTTGTTAGAACTTATTAAAACGTGTACTAGTGATAATAGAGAATATTTAAAGTCATTTCTACCTCATTCATAAATACATCCGTCCACTTAGAAATTTTGTATTAGGATAAGTAGATTTTTTACAGCATGAAAAGGAAAAAACATCGTGATCTATAACTGTCTCAAACTTACTCCCAACTCACATAACTTTGTTCAACACTTACCTTAACCACTTCAGTACTGGGACGCATTTTTACCTTGAATTTTGGGTATGATTAAACGACTTTATTTTACATTAGGAAGAATCTATGGAAGTTAAAAAATAATGGCCACAGTCTTCACTATTTTAATCCCCACATGAGTAACTGAAGCTGTATAGAATCACCAAATAGTAACCAGAATGAATATAGAAACACGTCATGGTACTGAAGGGGTTAATCACTTCAGACAGATTAATAAATAACTCACCCACCTCATTTTCTTCAAGTACTTCTCACTATGTTCAGAAGAGAAGCACTTTAACATTGTCACCTTTCTTATCTATTTACTTCATGTCACCTGCCTAGACTTGACATCCTCACCTGTTGCCGTTAACAAGCCAGGTGTATCAGGCTACCTCGCCCCTCATCTGGCGCGCACCTGCTCCGGTACAGCCCTGTATATGTATAGGCGTGATGGGGAGGCAAGGGAAGGCAAGAGGGAATTAATAAAGGAGGGAACAGAGTTAGTTGAAAGACATGAATGCGTTGGAAAGAATGACAGATGAGGAAGAATCTCTCTCTTTCTCTCTCTCTCTCTCTCTCTCTCTCTCTCTCTCTCTCTCTGCTTTACCCTTCTCTTATTCCCTCAAAAGAAAGACACATTAAAGCTTCATAAATTAGTCTCAGCCCAGCCAACACGCCCACATGTACACCTTTGCTACCCTCACCCTCCCCTCTGGCAAGGTCGCAGGGAAGGGGGCAGGTCGGGGCAGGCTCGCGGTGTTGGTTATAGTTGAATGTTTAGAAAATGCACGAGGGTGGTCAGGGTGTGGGAGCAGTGAACGATGTCTTGGTGCTTGTGTGTGTGTTTGTGTGTCTGTGTGTCTTCTCAACATGCTTCCTTGTAAGGCGGTGATGACAGGGGAGAGGCTGGAGGGACGGAGAAGGGCAGAGGTGTGGTAAGGGTTTTGGCATTGAGCACTGTCATGGGTAGGGGAGGCAGGCAGCACCCGGGACTATATATTCACCTCTTGCGCTATCTTTGCACCAAGGGGAGGATCAGGGGAGGGAGGAGGAAGGGGGAAGGGAAAGGTGGCAGGGAAGAAGAGCTTAGGGACTGAATTTTAGGATTATATATATATCGCGTTTTATCAAGTAAGGAGGGTAAACATCATCACACACATACGGGTCATCAGTCTACAAAAGGAGAACATAATGGTCCCATACATGTATAAACAGGCGCATTAGTGTGTTATCGAGACTCTATTGACATTCATCACGTGAAGATTAAAGTAAAAAAACGTAGAGTGTCTCTACGGTCGACCTCGCAATCGATCAGGAGTGATTACTGTCCGCTTCATTAATACTGCAAAGCCTCCACCTCACCTCAAGGCCTCCGTGTGATGATAAAGTCTTGTATAAATTGCATATGAATTAATTGCCAGTGAGATATTGTTACTGAAAGGCGGGGTGTGGGGTTCCGGGCATGGCTTGGCACACGCACTGGCTTGTGGGATTCATGAAGTTCTAATTCAAAGCAAGGCTACAGTAAAGTTATTTTCATGTATAGCTGGAGATATCTTGAGAAGTGAAAATCAGCAAAGGTTCCGGTAAAAATGTATTTGAATGCTGATATATTCACTTGCTTTTCATACAATATCACTGGCTAATATTCAAATGCTATATTGATGGTTATACAAAAGATATGAGGAGCGGGTAATCCTTCGGTCTGAATGAGCAACAGAATATCTTTATTTTTTTTTTCTAGAGCCTCACACTCACTCCCTACAAATGTATATTGTATCTCACACTTAGGTTAGTAGCGTGTATGAGGCAAGATTATTAAAGAAAGCTCCATTAATCAAGTTTACATGTGTATTATACGTACGTATCTTTACACTGCCTCTATACCTACCCACACTCCTCACAGCTCCGTCCTTCAAGTCCCTCGTTTCCTCCATGCCTCTCATCAACAGCAGACAGCCTCTTCGCATCCCACGCTTCCTTTCCTTTTGTGCCTCCACAGGTGAGGATCAGCTACCTCGACATCATGAACACCCGCGCCTACCGCCAGGACTACCTTGCCCACCACTATTACTTCACCTGTGACTGTCGCCTGTGCCGGGATGACGCCCATGACCGTCTCGCCTCCACGGTGCCCTGTGGTAGGTGCGCGCACACACACACACACACACACACACACACACACACACACACACACACACACACACACACACACACACACACACACACACACACACACACACACACACACACACACACACACAGTTTTATCTCGTTTTGTTATTTTCTGTTGAGAAACGTATGTCTTTCATTATTCTTATGGCTATTCTTATTATTATTCTTGTTACTGTTAGTTTACTACGGACCTGTGCTCCATGCATGCTTTACTTGTAAAGTCTGAGCATACTAATAAATAATCTATTCTATTCTATGCTATTCTATTCACACACTTGGCGGCATGCTTGGGTGAAAGTCATGGGAAATGTCCAGTCTTGTTAATTGTCTTCACGATTTTATATTATGTACAGGATCTTGTGGCTCCCCGGTGCACCTGGATGAGGAAGCCGAGGGTGCCGTGGGGCCCTGCGACGCGTGCTGTAATAAATCCTTCCCAGACAACCTGAGGCAAGACTACCGCCGCGTGGCAGACCTCACGCGCCTCCATCTCAAGGATCTGAACGAGGCAAACCCAGGTGCTCATGTCCCTGTGTCTAATAATTCTTTTTAAGAGCTAACAAACTAAGCTAAATAATTGAATTATTAAATGGCCGGATCAACCACTCATCTACTCACCCACTGACTAACTGAATGATCAAATGAATAAATGGCTTACTGATTAAGCATCCGACTAACTCATAAACTAATTAACTCATCAATTACAATTACAAATGCGAGAAAGTCATTGAAGAATTTAGACTGAAAATGAAGCTTATGTTATGCAACAAACTGTAGGTATATTGTTAGTGTCTTGTTTCCTCGTCCATGCGTGCGTCAGACCTGGAGGTGTGGATGGAGGTGGTGGCAGCGCAGGAAGGCCTCATGCACCCACTCAACTTGCTGCGGGCCAAGGCGCTGGACACCCTGCTCATGGCCATCTTCGTCCGCCAGGGTTGGCACACCGCTTGGGGACTCGCCAAGAAGAACCACGCGGCCATGAGGTGAGACGTCCTTCCTTCCCGCTCCACATAACCTTTCCGTTAGTCTTACAGTGCCATGAGTAGTAACAGCAGCAGGGACACCTCAGTAGTAACAACAGTAGTGATATCAGCAGCAGCAATAGCAATATGGACTAGAAGTAAAAGCTACAGAGGTACGAGCATTATTAGCAGGGGTGGCGACAGTATTGGGAGTATTGTACCAGATGAACCAGCAGTATTATGTACCAGATGAATCAGCAGGGGGCGATAATGGCAGTAACTTAATAATAGCACGAGTGGTATTAGCAATAGTAGCACAAAGACGAGTAACAACAAACTCAACAGCAGAATCAACGCATCAGTAGTAATAGTAGAAGTAATAATGAAAATAGCTACCGTAACTGCAGTGGTAGTAAAGGCACCAGTATATATTGTACATGCAAATAACATCAGAAGCAATAGAATGATGACTTTTCCGGCGTTTCCTCGGCACAGACATTATTACGGAGCTAAGCACCCGACCTATGGCTTGTTCCTCATGAAGCTGGGCAAGATCGAGCTATGCAACCTGGCCTTCTCGGACGCCTTCGAGCATCTGAGGGAGGCTGAGGAGATCCTGGAGGCTGGTTTGGGCTCGAACCATCGCTTGGTGTTCGACGATCTCACGTGGCTACTCATTCAAGCTAGCGAGGAGAAGAAGATACAGATTCAACGCTCACTCATCTACGGGAACCACTTCACTGCTCCCTCCTCCTGCCAACAACATGCCGAGGCCCACAGTCACGCCCACGCCCGGGGCAGGAGCTGAGGGACAGAGGACAGTGAATCAAGTAGGTTCATATGCTTGAAGTGGATTTTCGAAGCGCTTCGTGAAGTGAGCAACAGCTTTCTTTATCTCCGAGTTCAGGTGCATCTTGAGGGCTATGCTGCCGCTTGTGGTGAGGAAAGAGCTTGCAAAATCTGTACGAAGATTAAAGGATAAAAAACACCTCAAGGTTTTAAGCTTGTGTCTATTTTCGCATGTAGAGAGGAGGTAGTTAAGTCCTCGGTAAACAAAGTCGCCAGTCTCGCAAAACGCACGCTAGCTGATGATAGTGCTGGTGGTGGTAGGATGCGGCAGTCAAAGCTACAGTGTTTTCTTCATGTCACAGAAGCAGCAGGTGTTTTGTGCACACTTAGTGAGTGCTACGTGTCGCGTGTGTCGCTTGCGGTACTGAGGAGTGAAGTAGAAATGGGTGATGGCAAGAAACAAAGGAAAAAGGGTTGCAAGAAGGAAGTGACAAAGGTATGAGGAAAGTGAATGAAAGGAGAAAGGATGGTAAGTTCCTTCCTCTCTGTACAATATAGTTTAGAATAAACACATATGCGTCTCAGTCACCTTTTTCTAAAGACAGATGTTAGAGGCAAAAGAAAAACATGAAGAAAGAAACTAAACTGTACTAATAATGCAAGTCTTCATATATGTTCATTACCATTATATAATACTTATTGTCACCACACACACACACACACACACACACACACACACACACACACACACACACATTAGTCACCTGTCCAGCGCCACGGAAGTCATGTCACGTGTCCTGCAGTTATTTCAGTGACTGGTGGGTCATGTGGGGTCTTAAATCCTGAAAGCTGGCATAAACTGACTGGAAGGGCTGATAAGTGGCAGATGAAAGCCAAGCTAAGCACATTTGAGACTGGAGGAAAAAAAAAAAAAGACTATGAAAAATAACACACACACACACACAATGAAAAATAACACACACACACACACACACACACACACACACACACACACACACACACACACACACACACACACACACACACACACACACACACACACACACACACACACACACGTACATAAAACAATCATATTCAAACAACTGAATATGGAAAAAAAAAGGTAATGAAAAGCTAGAATTAAAAGGAAAAAGAGTCACACCATGCATTTTCCATCTACTCGTGTTTCGATGGCTGGTGATGACTCCTTTGAAACATAAATGCTCGCTGAAAAGAGCCGTGCACGGGCGGGCGGCTCTGACACAGCTGAACAGATTTGCAATGAGAGTGGGAGGAAAAAAAAAAAAGAATAAAAATAGGAAAAAAAAAGAAACTATGGGAGACGAGATGAAGTAGAGAGAGAGAGAGAGAGAGAGAGAGAGAGAGAGAGAGAGAGAGAGAGAGAGAGAGAGAGAGAGAAAGAGATGGAATAGCGTACATAAAGAAAAAAAAAATGCATATACGTTATACAAAATAGTGAAGAATTAAGTCGCACAAGTGAATAAGGTTTAGAGAACACGGAGGGAGTGTAGCGGAGACTCAAACAAACCTGGCGAAATGGCGTGTTTTGGGAACGTGATGGAATTGCACCTGTGACGATTAAATTCATCTATGGCGGCTTTGGAACCCATCAAAACACGAGAGAGAGAGAGAGAGAGAGAGAGAGAGAGAGAGAGAGAGAGAGAGAGAGAGAGAGAGAGAGAGAGAGAGAGCATTTCCACTTTGTCCACTCAGCAATAATGTCACGCCTCTGCCTTCCATTTCACCTTCGCTGCAAAATGGCAATCAGGCGGCGGCAATCAGAGAGAGGCGCCCCCATCAGATTGACGCTCTCTGCCCATTCCCTCGTTCGCGGCTACAGAGAGAACGTCAACCCTGCTTAGACGGACAGTAGAAATTAGGAGGACGAGGAGCAGGAGCAGCAGGAGGAGGATGAAGGGAAGGGAAGAGTGGGGACGGGGGAGGGAGGCTAGGATAAGCATTAAGGCAGGCGAGTGGAGTGGACATGAGATGAGAACGTAAACTTAATGAGATGACTTGAAATGATAAAAGGATGATAGATTAAAGATAATGAGGATGGCGGAGAGAGAGAGAGAGAGAGAGAGAGAGAGAGAGAGAGAGAGAGAGAGAGAGAGAGAGAGAGAGAGAGAGAGAGAGTAAACGAAACAAAAAAATAACAATAAAACGACAATATGCAAAGAAAAATAGAGTGAAAACACAAATCATGCAGAACCAAACACCCACCATCGACAAACAGACAAACAAACAATAAAAAAAAATAAATAAAACGAAACAAAACGAAACCAACACACAAAGAACGTGGATCAGAAAACAACAATAACAATTCCGTATGAACCACCAAGTTATTCAGGTTTTTTTTTCTTTATTTGTGTTTCTTAGTGCTCCTTTGATTACTAAACACAACTCGTTCACTCAAGTTGGTGGAAAGAGAAGCAGGTTGTCAGGATTTGCAAGGTCGTCAGCAGATCAGAAGACTATTGGGAATTTGAGGTTAATGGAAAACGGATAACACAGGAGACCGAGCCTATAAATGGATGAGGGTAATAAGTGGACACGAAACGCTACCCACTAATACCGGGACTACTACCACTACGACTGCTATTATGACTCACTGGAGGAGTAGAGAAATTGCACACTAACGTAAAGATAAGCTACAAGACCAATTACAAGTACAGTTTGGGGGATAAGTAAGGTAAACACTACACAGCATACGACTATAACTTACGGGGGTGTAGTGGAAAAAAAAAAAAAAGAAAAAAAAAACCACATCGAAGGAAGATTATAACGACTTAGCGGGTAGTAAGGAAAACATTACACACTAACACACAAATATACACATAAGGAAGACTAGGAGTGCGACTTGGTGGGGGGGGGAGTGGGGGGAAAAGTCCAATCGTTCTGGCCGCGGGGGGGAAGAGGAGGAGAATCTGGGGCGACGTCAGGGGTCAAACGTCGCAGTAATTGGCCCATGAGATAGGCTATTACCGCTGTCAGGCAGGACCCCGCGTCTGTGATTGGATAATAGTTGTTGAATCTTTACCCAGCCTGGATTTCCCGTTGGATTAGTGATCGAGGACGAGGGTGAGTAATGGTGGAGGCTTCAGCTGCAGATGTGTGTGTGTGTGTATGTGTGTGTGTGTGTGTGTGTGTGTTTTGGCTATGCGCTATGTCGTGTGTTTATCATCCAGTTCCGTGTGTTGTATATCGTTCCTTTCTGCGTGTTCTGCCGTGTTGCTATCCAGGGTTATCTTATCCACTGTCACTGTTACAGAGAATTAAGAGATCTTTTTTCTTTTTTTAATTTATAGCATGTGGGCTTTTCACGAGAATTTATTGGATAAAGCGGGTTTTTGTGGTACCTCCTATCTCAAAGCCCACCCACTAGGAAACCGTTGCCCCGAGTGAGGAAGCCTAACCTAAACTCGGACCGTGGACAGGATTCGAACCCGTGCGCTTGGAGACCCCTCGGACCCCAAAGCACGCATGGTTCCATTGTACCACGGCGGCCAATTTCTATCTGCTATAGAATATCTACGTATAGTGTTCGTGGTCACGTCATATTGTTTTGCGTCACCCAGGTTGAGAATAGGAACGGCTAGCGATGATTGGGTAAGTATAGATGGGGAGGAAAGAAATAGGCACCATCTCTCCATGTCTTGCTGTTTTCGTTACGGTTCAGTGTTTGCCCCTCCCTGGAAGTCTGCTACGGTTATTATGTAGCTACAGAGCGGTGTTTATTAATTATGGTTTTGATAATAAGATAAGATAAGTGATAAGGTTTTCTATGGTGGTATTGTCCGGGAAAAATACAGCATAGCATCTTCGGTCTTCTTGTTTCATTCTTAATATGCCTGGCAGCGAAGTGTTTCCTGCGAGTGTCTTTATCATGCGAATGTTTTTATTGCTTCCTGTTATATTCTATTCGGTGAAAAATACATCATGCGAAAATGTGAAAATGATAACTGTAATAGCCTAGAGCTGCATATGATGATAAAATTCACAATCTGGCAGAATCTGACAACTAAACTAAACGGGAAAAAGTTTGTACTGCGTTTCATTATAATAGGAAACTTGGGTTATAATCATCTATCTGCCGTCATGTATCTTCCGTTGCTTGATATAACTTCACAAAACTAATGCAGCGACGTAAATAGAGGCACCGATTGCTAAACAAAGGACACAACCCACATCAACAGCAACAGAAACAAGTGTAGTGCGCAGCAAGGATTCTGCCTGAGCGCGCAAGGATAATATCTTTAGTTTATGTTTTGCTGTTGTGGAGGAACTGCCAGCAAAACTCCTATCGTGCGTGTGTGTGTGTGTGTGTGTGTGTGTGTGGTGGCCTTTTTTTCCAATGACGAATGTTTACTTAAGTGGACGTGTAGTGTTTATAGACAGACAGGCAGATCTACAGTATATTTCTTCCCAGTTTGTGTCCCGTCTCTGTAGGGGTTCGAATGAGTCTTCTCTAAGTGGTTCATTGTTCATTCGGGTGTCTCGTTCACTCTTTCATACTCGTACGTCTTCTCTTCACATCGTCGATCCACCTCTTTTTCGATCATCCTTTCTTTCTCCTCCTATGCGGTGAACAGTGTGCTGAAAAGAAAAACTGAAGAAAGTTGGAATTGCGCTCTTCGTTTTTTTTTTTTTACTTTTTTTTTTACCCACAAGGAACACAAAGGAAGAACGAGCACCATCGGACTCGTGGGCCCTTCCTTACCTGATGCCCACGTGAGTACCTACACCATCAACAGGTAAGTCTGACACGCATATGCTGTGTATAGGTTACGTATGATAGATATACCTTAGAATATGTAGCACGTTTCTTTCCCACAATTAAAACGATGAGGGATCCCACCCCCCAAAAAAAAGAAACGTTATTTACTTGTTTATTAATCTATTCATTAATTTATTTGATCAATATGTATCTACTGGCAATATTTACTTTCGTTCATAGCTTTATTTCACTTGTTTTGATGTACATTTCCTTTTTTTTCACGTAATCGATTTTGAACAATTTGATCTTTTACTTATTTTGAACATTATCGAAGTGAAGAGATGTGATGGTGGGCAGAGAGCGACAATAAAGTCAGACTGGCTCCTCTCAATGGTGTTGGTGCGCAGAAGGCAGCGCTGTAGGTGGAGCTGTAGCGTCAAGGTAAACATTGCGAATATGTTATGGGTGTGATGGGTGTATTGTACTGTACATCATTATAAAAGAAAAATTGCGATGGTATTCACTAATATATGCCTCGCTTATATATCGCGAATATTTCAAAAGATAACTTGGTGGTATAAATGAATGACTGAATACTGACTGGCCTTTCTTTAGCACCGTGATCTTGTAATTTTCCCGCCCGCAAGTAATGAAACTATAACAATGTTCTTGCATGACACTGGACACGATCTGTCATGTCTTTCCGAATCACCATCTGCATTAAAACCAGTCTGTTTTATCAAGCTCGAGGAGAACACAGAATAGCAGTTTTTTTTAATTTATTTAATCGTAGGCTTTTTGTTCATCTCTATTTGTTATATACATAGCTATTGATCTTACATATTTCTTTAGAACATAATCATGCTTGCTTTTAATGATATTGATTATTTTTAACACGAGGAGAACCCAGAATTGAATTTTCTTTTTCAAATTCTTGTTTACTTATCCGATTACCTCTCTGTTCATTATATACTGTATATGCATAACTATTGATCTATTTCTATATTTCTTAAAAACTTAATCATGTTCGCTTTTAATGTTTTCTATAAAGTATACTGTTTGTTTCCCGTCCAAATAATTTCCTTTAATATTTTCCAGTCTGTCATCATATCCGGTAAACAAAATCATCTGTAAATCTTTCTATAACTTTTCCCATGTACAATTTGTTGCTGTGTTCCCTTAAAAATCATTGCCTGGAATTTCCATGTACTACTTACTACATACTCGTTACTATCAATATGTACTATTCTTTCAAGTCATAACCACTGCATAGCGTATCCTAGCCATATCGTGTGTGTGTGTGTGTGTGTGTGTGTGGGGTGGGTTGGTAGGTGAGTAGGTGTAGAGAGAGAGAGAGAGAGAGGAGAGAAGGAGAGAGGGAGAGAGAGAGAACAACACAGTCACAGGAAGAAAAACTTGCTTGGAGTATTATTGTTATTGTTGCTACGGTCGTGACTAATGCTAATGAATGTCTAGTGGAGTGAGGCAGAGCGTCACATAAGCTGATCCAAACTGGTCATGTAATTTTCTCCCCGGATGTGTGTGTGTGTGTGTGTGTAATTCACCTAGTTGTAATTCACCTAGTTGTCATTTTTACAGGGCCTGGGTATTATACTCGTGTGACCCCGTCTCCATATCTACACATCCAACTTTCCATTAAAACTATGCACACTCCTCGCTGTGTGTGTGTGTGTGTGTGTGTGTGTGTGTGTGTGTGTAATAATAATAATAATAATAATAATATACTGTTTATTAATTTGGCGGGGGCATTAAAACAATGAAATGAAATGCTTAACCTAACTATGGATCTAACTTAGTGTGTGTGTGTGTGTGTGTGTGTGTGTGTGTGTGTGTGTGTGTGTGTGTGTGTGTGTGTGTGTGTGTGTGTGTGTGTGTGTGTGTGTGTGTGTGTGTGTGTGTGTGTGTGTGTGCGTGTGCGCGCGCGCGCCTTTAATACAATATTGCGCTGAGTTTTGGAAGCATGTTCATTGGCTTGCCTGACTTGTTTGCGGACTTGAAGTAAAGATGTATTGGTTCAAGTTAGCGTTACCTTCTCTCACCATCTTCCTTTATCCAGTCAAGTGTTGGGCAAGTATTCAAATATACTTTACACTCTTACTACGACCGTTTTCTAAACCCACGGTGATGAATGGTCGGGTTATGAAGAGTGTTTGCTTTTAATAACAACAGAAATCACGTTAATGTCACTACAGCCATAAAAAACACGCCCTTAAAAACACGTATACCTTTAACTAGAGTGTTTTGAATGGAAGTTCGGCGTGAAAGTATTAATTAAACTGGATCTTTGAAACACCTTGG
>NC_059274.1:12263851-12266351 GCF_017591435.1 Portunus trituberculatus
ATTCGTTACCCTCTTCCCACCTGCTTGCCTTTATATAGTATACCAATTCACTCTTATACTTTGTCATTATCTTATCCCTGTTCATTTCATTGTGCTTCATAATTATCTGCCTTAACCCCTTCAGTACTTGAACGCATTTTTATCACGAGTTTTGGGTGTGATTAGACGATTTTATTTACATTAGGAAAAGTTTATGAAAGTCAGAAGATTAATGGTCAGAGTTCTCACTATCTCAATCCCACACAAGTTTCTGAAGCTGTATGGAATCGAATAGTAAGCGGAAGGAATATGAGAACGCGTCATGGTACTGAAAGGGTTAAATTTGCTGACATAGGTACTTTAGACGCGTTTACATGTTTACTCTTGTTTTATCTTGTTTTGCTTTACCTGTTTACTTGCTTGTCTAATTCATCTTTTCTTCTTACTTTATATTTTACACGGGTATTCTCTCTCTCTCTCTCTCTCTCTCTCTCTCTCTCTCTAACAAGAAAACTTATATATACTACATTTATGACACCGCGCCCCATCACCATCATCATCATCATCATCATCATTGTCAGGAAGGTCGAAATATTTATAATAAAGACCTTGGCCGTAGAAGGAACAGGTAGCTGGCGGGTAAGGCAAGGGAAGGGAAGGGAGGGAAGGGAAGGGAGAAATGAAAGGTGTAATAGGAAGGGAGAAGAGGAAAGGAGGGAGAGAGAGAGGGAGGGAAAAAGGGCGCGACTGGTATTGTCCTTGGTGGTATAAGTTGGAGGAGGAGGACTAGGAAGAGGAGGAGGAGGAGGAGGAGGAGGAGGAGGAGGAGGAGGAGGATAACAAGTAGAAATATGGGGAAGAGGTGGATTAGTAAGAAAGAGAGAGTAAAATATAAATGTCTACATGTAAAGAAGAAAAAGTAAGAAGGAAAGGAGGAGGAGGAAGAGGAGGAGCTAAGAAAGCATAACAAATGGAGGGAAGACGAAGAAGGAAGAGGAGAAATAAGATAATAAACAGGAAAAGTAGTGAAGATAGAACGAAATAGCATAAGATAATAGAAAGAAAAGAGGTGGAGGTAGAGATGGAAGTAGACGAAGGAATAGAATAAAGAAA
This sequence comes from Portunus trituberculatus, assembly GCF_017591435.1. NCBI lineage: Eukaryota > Metazoa > Arthropoda > Malacostraca > Decapoda > Portunidae > Portunus > Portunus trituberculatus. The sequence goes on from NC_059274.1 coordinate 12,264,944, forward strand.
GGTATAAAGAAGACACGAAAATAACGAAATAAGAAAAGGAAAAAAATGGAAGAGAGAAAATAATATAAAAACCGATAAAAGATTGAAAAAAGGAAGAAGAACCAGAAGAAGAATAGGTAAAAGAAGACGAAGTAGAAGAAGAAGAGACAAGAAGAAGAAGAAGAAGAAGAAAAGGTAGGCGGCCAGACGGGATTCTTAATAAGTGAACGATGGGTCAACTGATAAGAGAAAACACGGATCATTGACGCTGGCCGCACTCTGCACCGCTTCAATGCCCTCCCTGTCATAATCTACCTGGGCAGCTACCACCTCTCTCCTCCTCCTCCTCGCCTGGGAACATTCCTGAGGGAGAGGCAAGGAGAAAAGAGGGAGTGAGGAGCTACCTGTGGCGTCTTGAGGGTCCTGGTAAGGCTGCTTGGCTGGTCCTCAGGGAAAAAAAAATGTATCAAGGAAGTCATGGTGAAGAGGGAAAAGCTTCAGGGTGGGGTATTTCTCATCAGAATCTGGGGCATTCCTGGTGCTCACCCCGCCACGATGAGCATAGAACACAGGTGGCGGGACAGCGGCGGCGGGGGTATACTGGTGGATGGAAGGTGGGTTTATGGGTAGGGACGTGTGGCAGAGACAGGGAAAATAGATTAATAAGACGCATTTTTCTTAGATTCTCACGCGAGCCATTTTCTTTTCACGACAGATGAGGAATGAGGACCACCCCTGTTTGTGTTTAGAGGGTGGGACGGTCCAGGGTGTTTAGACCTGAATACTTGGCGTGAGTCTTGTACCTGCTCACCACCACATGTTTGTATGCGCATTATCCACGCTATTCTCTGTCTCCTTTGTGTACACGTCATCTATTGCTCATACATTCCGTTTTCTGTGAGGAATGAAAGGAAAACGTAGGATTATTTACAGCGCTCGCTCTTTGCTTTCATTTACTCGCTGTGATATGTGTGTCATTCATTACTTCTCCGTTTTCTAAGAGGGATGAAAGAAAACGATATCTGCAAAATTTACCAACATCATTTTTTTTTTCTATTCTATTTTCTGTTTTGATCACCTGTTTCCCAAGAAACAAGAAGCAAAAAAAGAAGAACAAGGAGCGAGACGGTATTTGACCAATGAAGTGAATAAATAAATAAATAAAGAACGTAGGCAGAATAAAAGAAAGGGATGAAAATAGAGACGGAAATGTGTGTGTGTGTGTAGAGAGAGAGAGAGAGAGAGAGAGAGAGAGAGAGAGAGAGAGAGAGAGAGAGAGAGAGAGAATAAGAAAACGAAAACAAATTAAGATGAGTGAAAAGAAATAAAATAAAAAGTAAGTGAGATACAAGGTGAGTCTAAATGAGAGAAGTTAAAGAGGCAGATGACTAGAGGAAGAAAAAAAGTGAGAGAAAGTGAGAGAAAGTGA
>NC_059274.1:12268851-12276351 GCF_017591435.1 Portunus trituberculatus
ACATGGTCGAGAGTGTATCATTAGTTTTTTTTTTCAGATTACCACCTGCTAGTATGATATATCGGCCTGCTGTGTGTATTGGACGTGACACTTCGCCCACTTCTCCTTCTCACACTTCCCCAGTAATAGCAGTGATGATAGTAGTAGCAGTAATGATAATAATAATAATAATACACTTAGGGCTTGGTGATCAGGGTAAGGTGAGGTTAGATAAGGTGAAATAATATCATAACATGGTCGAGAGTGTTATCATTAGTAATTTTTTTTTCAGATTTTTATTAATTACTTCGCTGATAAATTATTTTCTCGCTCATTATCCTTATTCTTCTATTGTTTCTTGTTTTTTTGGAGGTTTTGTTTGTTTATTTGCTGTGTTGTTATAGTGCTGATGCTGAGAGGAAATGGAAAACCGCTTATCAATGAATGTTTTGTCACTTTATATCGTAAAATATCAAAAAGAGTTAAGATCCTTATTTGGCACTGGTTGCAGCTGCTAAACATTGCATGGATAAAGGAGTTCGTTCTAGTTACAATTTCGGTCCAGTCATGATCAGCAGCTTTATTCTCTTTTTTCAGTTTTATCAAATTATTAACATCCTTATATATAAATTTAGTCTTTGCGGCTGAAGGAAAAAGAGGAAACTATGAATGTATGCAAAGTTTTATGGGTTTTTTTTTAGGGTTTCGTGAAATATCTATCTTGAATCTTTAATATTTTTTCTTTTTTGGTGTGTGAGTTACAAAGTTCTAAAAAGTTCAACGCTTTTGGTGTTACAACGAGCTGCGGTGAGTTAGCCTTTGTAAAGTTGACAACCTCCATCTCTTCTCATAAACACTGGTATCACATAAATATAAAGGTAGAACTATTACAATACTGGGACACATTTTTACCTTGAGATTTGTGTATATACGATTAGATTATTTTATTGACATTACGAAGGATCTATGGAGGTCAGAAGATTAACCCCTTCAGTACTGGGACTCATTTTTAACATGAGTTTTAGGGTGTGATTAGATGATTTTATTTACATTAGGAAGGGTCTATGGAGGTCAGAAGATTAATGGCCACAGTCTTCACTATTTTAACCCCCACATGAGTTTCTGAAGCTTTTTAAAGTCGTCAAATAGTAAGCAGAATGAATATGATGACGTGTCCTGGTACTGAAGGGGTTAATAGACACAGTCGTCAGTATTCTACCTCTCAGATGATTTTTGAAGCTGTATAAAATTACCAAACAGTAAGCTGCAGAATGAATGTGGAAACGCGTCATGGTACTAAAAGCTCAGTTAAAATAATGAGAAAATTGTACACATTCTTCAAAATTTGCGTCATACTGTACATGACTTTGAAGACTTACCTGTAAAAGACGTTTATTTGATTATATGAGTGTAAAAGCGTGTTAAAGTAGTTTCTGGACGGAGATTGTAAAATATTCGAGCTTTGACTGTTTTTGGGGTACATTTTTTGTTATTTGGGGTTTGTTGTCCTTGTTTCAACGTTTCGTAATCTTTTTTTATTAGTTTATGTACTCCGAGGAGAACAATGTGTCAATAAACTAATGATTCTCTCTCTCTCTCTCTCTCTCTCTCTCTCTCTCTCTCTCTCTCTCTCTCTCTCTCTCTCTCTCTCTCTCTCTCTCTCTCTCTCTCTCTCTCTCTCTCTCTCTCTCTCTCTCTCTCTCTCTCTCTCTCTCTCTCTCTCTCTCTCTCTCTCTCTCTCCCTCCTCCTCTCTCCCTCCCTAAGAACACCACTAACCTACAGTTACCAGATGTCACACAGAGAGAGAGAGAGAGAGAGAGAGAGAGAGAGAGAGAGAGAGAGAGAGAGAGAGAGAGAGAGAAAAAAAAGAATAACGTCGCCAATGATTAATTCACGTATACAATCGCCATTAAACGCGTTATCGGCCCATTGTGTACAAACAACTGCCCGCCGGAGGACTCTTGGGGACCCTCCGGAGCTCGCTTTTCACTCACTTTCGCCGCTTTTCCAGCCACTCTTAGCGATCGAAATAATGAGAAGTCGCCTGCTGATGATGAATTGATCTTTGACAGGATGACTTGACCTAATGCGTGAGTGAATGAATGCGTGAGTGAGTGCGTGAGTGAATGAATGCGTGAGTGAGTGCGTGAGTGAATGAATGCGTGAGTGAGTGAGTGAATGAATGCGTGAGTGAGTGCGTGAGTGAGTGCGTGAGTGAATGAATGCGTGAGTGAGTGCGTGAGTGAATGAATGCGTGAGTGAGTGCGTGAGTGAATGAGTGTGTGAGTGAGTGCGTGAGTGAGTGCGTGACTGAGTGAGTGCGTGAGTGAGTGCGTGAGTGAGTGAGTGTGTGAGTGAGTGCGTGAGTGAGTGCGTGAGTGAGTGCGTGAGTGAATGAGTGCGTGAGTGAGTGCGTGAGTGAGTGCGTGAGTGAGTGTGTAAGTGTGACGGGTGTATGAGAGGACACATAAATTAGTTAGTGTGTTGTTGTTGAGTTTGTGTGTGAATGTGAAATTAAAATCGAATGAATGAATGAGTGAGTGAGTGGATAAGATGAATGACTGAGTGAGTGCATTAGTATGAATTAGTAAGTGTGTAGATTGTATGAGAAAGTAAGCATTGAGTTTGTGTGTGAATGAGTAATTAAAAGCGAATGAATGAGTAAGTGGATAAGATGAGTGACTGAGTGATTGTATTGCTTGTATGAGAAAGTAAGTATGAATTAGGAATAGAGTGAATGTGTAAATGAATAAGAGGAAAAAGCATGAATGAGAGAGAGAGAGAGAGAGAGAGAGAGAGAGAGAGAGAGAGAGAGAGAGAGAGAGAGAGAGAGAGAGAGAGATTAAAAAGTACAAAGATGAAAGAATGAATGAGTTGAATACATGTCTTACCCTAAAAAAAAACTATGGCAGTGATTATATGAACGTTTTGCTTTATGTATCCTTTGTAAATGAATGAGAAAATGAGTTAGTGAACATGAATGAGTGAGTGAAGATATATACACTTTATGACGGTGGTAATGAATGTGCTGCTTTACTCGTGTGTACCTTCGAATGAGTGGGTGAGTGAATGGAGGTTTTGATGAAGCTCAGACGATGGTGATGATTGAGTTACTTTGAAGAGAAATGAGTTGAAGTGGTGAGTCAAGAAAGAACTGTGATGAGAATAATATGATTAGTGAGTGTATCTTTGTTATGTAAGAGGGGATAACTGGCCAAAAGCAACGAAACATTTAAACAATAAGGCCAACTTAGATTCCAGTTCCCGAAGAAGGCCGAGAGAGAGAGAGAGAGAGAGAGTCAAAAGAATGGGATAAATGTCTGGAAACCTCCCGCTTAGATCATTTCAGGTTATTGGAAGATGGAAATACAGAAGTAGAAAGAGAAAATAGTAGAATGGAATGAATATAGGGAGTATAATAGGAATGACTATATAAAGATAAGATAGATGGAGGCTGTGGAGGTGATGATAAGTGAGTAGTCATGAAGAGAATACTTTCTTTCGATTGACGTTGTGTATTGATGATTGTGAGGAGTATAAGAACATAACACTAGAACACAAAGGAAGTTACAAGAAGTTTCCTGGTTTACATGTGGCAGTTCCTATATGAAACTCACCTGGCTTCATTCACCTGTCACCCTCATCTAATCTTCCTTTAAAGCTCCCTAATGACTGTTCTCTATACCAACGCGATTACTGAGTCAATTTCATTCGTTTACTGAGTCCACGCATGAATAAATGAGTGAGTGAGCTGTGGTGAAATGAATATGTCAAAGATGAGTGATTGGTCTTGCACACCACAGCAACGGGGTCATATAGCGCTGCGCAGCCTGCAAATATGTTCTTAGCTGCTTTGTTGATGTCATGATGTAATAAAACCGTCTTGACTCATGTGAAGAAAACGTAATGCTATCGACAACCCTGCTATGAAAAATGAAATAAATAAATAAGATAAATGAGATGGTGTAATAGACGTAAGTAAGAAGGTGAGGAAATAAGACAAAATACAACCTAAAGAAGAATTAAAAAGAGAAAAGTGGAATAAAGGAGAAATAGAAGGAAGAGAGAAAAGGGATATTTTGTGGTAAAAAGTAGTATGATTTTTCACTTAACTATAATTAACATCATTAGTATTTAATTAACTTTGTGAGGCTACTGGGGTGCGTGGGCAGGTAACTTAATTATGGGGCGTGTACCTGGGGCCTGCTGCTTGCAAACGGCCGGCCAGGTAAGAGTCAGGAGGGGAGTTTGAAAAGTAATTGGAGAGCTTTAACGAGTTTGATTAATATACGTTTTTTGTTTTACCACCACCACCACCACCACCACCACCACCACCTCCACCTCTTCCAGCTCCTGATCCAACTCCTCCTCCTCCTCCTTCCTTTTCCTTCTCTTCCTTTTCCATCCTTCTCCTCCTCTTCTCTTCGTTATCGTCGTCTTTGTTGTCTTCGTTTTTATCGGCATCTTCTTTCTCCTCTTCCTCTTTTTCCTCTTCCTCTTCATTTTCGTTCCCTTTGTCGTCATCGTCGTTCTCGGTATCTATATTTTCTTTTTCCTCTTTGTTTTTTTCTTCTTCTCCTTTTCCTCCTCCTCCTTCTCTCTTTCTCTTTTACTGTCTCTCGTCTTTCCCTTGTTGGTTTGTTTTTTCCTTTAGTTTCTTCCTGCTTTTTCCTCCTATCTTCATCCTATGTTGTTGTTGTTGTTGTTGTTGTTGTTGTTGATAATAATGATTTTGCTTCTTCATATCTTTTTCTTCTTCTTCTTCGTCTTCGTCTTTGTCTTTTCCTAACTCCTCCTTTTCCTCCTCCTCCTCCTCCTCCTCCTCCTACTACTCTTCCTACTCCTTTTCCTTTTCCAAAATTTTCACCACCACCACCACCACCACCACCACATCCTCCACTACCACCACCACCATATCATCAGTAACACAATTCGCCAGGCCACCGTTCCTAACCCACCACCATCATCTTCGTTCGGGGAAAGAAGGAAAAAAATGTGTTCCTTCTCAAATATCACACAATCTACCAAGTTTTGCTCATACTTTAACCCTGCTGCAGAGAGAGAGAGAGAGAGAGAGAGAGAGAGAGAGAGAGAGAGAGAGAGAGAGAGAGAGAGAGAGAGAGTTTCAGTGACCTTGGGGATTATGTGTTTTAAGTCTGACATAATTTTTTTGCCTTCTTTCTTTCTCTCTCTCTCTCTCTCTCTCACTCTTAACTTTTACTTCCTCCAGCATTTCACTTCCTTTTTCTCTGCCCGCTTATTACATTTTCTCTCGCACTCTTATACTTCTCCTGTCTCTTCTCTCCCTTGCTTCTCTTCACGGATTCTTTCGCTCCCATGAATATTCTTTTGTTCTTGTATCGCCTTCAACAACAACAACAAACTATTACTACTACCACTAATTCACTATACTACTACTACTACTACTACTACTACTACTACTACTACTACTACTACTACTACTACTACTACTACTACTAAGACAATTATTTACCTCAGTCTCGTTCAATATGTAGTTGTGTTGAATGTGCACGCTAAAATCAATATCTCTGAGTAGAAGTATTGGCAGTGATGACACAAAACACTTCATTGGAAACTGTTCTAACAGATAAGATGTGAAATTTTTTGATATAATTTTTAGTAAAGGATCTCTTCAAATATAGCTGTAAGGGAGAGGGATAAACGAGTGTCAGTGATGAAGAAGGGATAATGGGAAGAGTTATATGTCGAACTGATAGAAGAAAGAATTAGGCTCTTAAAACATTGAACAACTTGAGGTTAGCTATGTGTTTCTTCATGTAAGAGGAGCACCGGCTTAGAGGAATAGAGAGGAATAAAAATGAAAATAAAAATACTCAATAAGGTGCCATTCTAAAAAAAAAAAAAAAAAGCTGGAAGTAATATACAGAATCAAAGGTGACTGGACAACTCTCTCATGAATTATAGAAAAAAAAAGATGCGTTGCGTTTTTTTTTTTTTTGTGGTAAATAGATGAAACACAAATTGGGCTGTTGAGGCACCAAACTCATCAATAATTATCATTTCACGTACAGGTAACCCATGACGAAATGTGAGAAAAGTTAGATACATTGTGAATTCCGGTAAGTGATGCTGGTGAGGGAAAGATAAGGGAAGGAGCTTGATTGAAATGGTGTATGGGTAACAGTGTGAGTGATAGTGAATTCTGCCTTGATACAACTATCAGTTAATGGGATTGAGTGAACAGCGCCGTAATAGTATATAGTATCGTAATAGTATAGAAACATTATATTCTTTTATCTTTTTTTTTAATCCTTTTCTTCTCTACTCTCCTCCAACCACCCATCAAGAAATGTGAAGAAAAGTTAGATACACTGACTTCCCGTAAGTGACGCTGGTGAGGGAAAGATAAGGGAATGAGTTTGATTGAAATGGTTTATAGGTAACAGTGTGAGTGATAGTGAATTCTGGCTTTATACAACTGTCAATTAATGGGACCGAGTGAGTGAACAGCCCGTAATCCACTGCAAAAACACACCAACTAGTATAGAAACGTTATCTTTTACTTTTTTAATCTTTTCTTCTTTACTCTCCTCCAACCACCACCACCACCACCACTACTACCTTCACCCCTCCTGCTCTTCCTCCTCCTGCTCCTCCTCCAGGCCATTCTTCCCTGTCATGAAGTGCACAGCAGGAAATGAAGAAGTGGGAAAGGACAGGTGTGTGAAGCGAGTAGTGGGGGGAAGGGAGGGAGGGACGGAGGGAGAAGGAAAGACTGCTGGAGGGAACGGAGAGAAAGATGGATGAACGGGAGCTGAGTGAAGAGGAGGAGGAGGAGGAGGAGGAGGTGGAGGTGGTAGTGGTAGTGGTAGTGGTAGTGGTAGTAGTGGTGGTGGTGGTGGTGGTGGTGGTGGTTGAGATAAATGTGTAAGTACTAGGGAGAGAGAGAGAGAGAGAGAGAGAGAGAGAGAGAGAGAGAGAGAGAGAGAGAGAGAGAGAGAGAGAGAGAGATAATAAGACAAAGAGAGACGTAATTATAGTAAATGATGCGTAGAGGAAGCAAAACGAATCACTGAGAGAGAGAGAGAGAGAGAGAGAGAGAGAGAGAGAGAGAGAGAGAGAGAGAGAGAGAGAGATGAAAATAATATCGACAAAAACATAAAAAAAGGAAACACCAATAATAGAAAGATGAACACACGAAAGTTGAGAGAGAGAAAGAGAGAGAGAGAGAGAGAGAGAGAGAGAGAGAGAGAGAGAGAGAGAGAGAGAGAGAGAGAGAGAGAGAATATCAAATAGGAAATACAAATCTATCCATTTTCTCCTTCGCTGATTTGACATTCAGTAAGGAAGTTGAGCTGACGTCACCTGGTTGAGTCGCCACCATGATGTCAGCAAACAAGGTGGGGGGGGGAGGAGGGCGAAGGGGGCGGGGGATTCAACTGACCTGGACCAATGGGGGGCTTGATTTGATTTGGGCTTCATTTTAGGCTCTTTTCCTTGTGTATTAATGTAGGAGTTTCCGCTTTAGTTGTCATGTT
>NC_059274.1:12281351-12298851 GCF_017591435.1 Portunus trituberculatus
AAACTAATTAGAAATAAATAAATGCGCCCTCTACTTATCATTAGCGACCACTTGCCACTCCCACACACGTCTTAATGGCAATGAACTCGAACCATTGTATCGCCGTGGTCCCGCTGGCCACTGAACGGCAGCTGCTGTGCATATAAATGTGTCCAGGAGCCCCATCAGCCACGTGGTGTCGCCCATTACTGTGTTTATGGCCTGTGTTGCCTTGGGTCGATGGCAATAGCGGGAATTTGATGTGCGAAAGGTAAATGATGAGGTGGAAAATGCAGGAGGCTTTGTTATGATTATTGACACCTTCTCTTTATTTCTGCCTCGTTTACTGTCCATTTGAGTATTTTTCTTTTTTTTTAGAATTAAGAAAAACGTGGATAAGCAGCAGAATTTATGAATGCAGAAGGTAAAACTAATGAAGTGCTAATTGTAGAGAAGTTTTTGTCCTAATAATTGTCATTGTTTTTTTCTTTTGCCTTGTTTAATGTCCAATTGAACTTTTTTGTCTTGTTTGTATTCAAATGAAGAAAATGAAGGATAAGCAGCAAAATTCATGAATACAGGTGACAACTGATGAGATGCAAATTACCGAAAGATTTTGTTATCATTGTTATCACATTTTCTGTCTTGTTTACTGTCCATTTTAGAGTTTTTTTTTCTATTAAAATGGAGAAAAACAAAGATAAGCCACACAATTTATCAATGCGGATGGTAGCTGATGAGATGCTAAATACAGGAAGCTTTTGTTATCATTATTGACATTGTCCTTTCTTTCCTGTCTCGTTTACTGTACATTTGAGCTTTTTCCCGGTTTTCTATATCAGAATGAAGAAAAACAAGAATAAGGAGCAAAATTTATGAATATCAAGTTTTATAATTAATATTGTTATTCTTGTGTTTCCTTTACAACCCGTTTCTTTTTTTTTTTTCTTTTTTTACTTTTTTGTTATTATTCTACCTCGCTCCATTTCCGTTTTCTTTCCAACTTATGAATCTTATGAGTGTCTCCTTCACTTCAGCTATTTCCATTTCTTACTTTCGTTTTATCTTTTCGACTTGGTCTGATTTTCTTTCCTCTCCTTTACTCTTGTTTGAATGTGTTTAATTCATTCCTACCTCGCTTCTTTTTTTAATTCAATACTTTAGTGCTTATCTATTCATTCTTTTTCTCTTTTTCTTTTGTGAGTGAGTCTGTACGCATCTTTAAACTAGTCAGTAGAATTTCCTGGTCTGCTTTACTCCTTGTTTGGTCTGCATTGAATCATGTATTTCCTTCTTACCTTTTTTATTTTCTTTATTTTTCATGTCATTAAAACAAATTACCAGTAGTGTGTGTGTGTGTGTGTGTGTGTGTGTGTGTGTGTGTGTGTGTGTGAACCAACCACTCACCTTCACTCAGTAGACGACCACGAGGCTTCTTCCCCTTCCTTGCCTCGCGCCGTTTGTCTTGCCCTCACGGATCCTCGCGGCGCCTCACACCTCATTTCCCCTCCATCTCCCTCAATGGATATGACCCCTCACTCTCCGTCTTCCCCTCGCCGCCCGCGCAAAAACACCTTCGCTCCACAACCCGCCAACAACACGGGTCTCTTGCGGGAATTCTGGCTTTAATTCCTCCCTCATTAAATTTAATGTATTTTTCCTCCTTCCTCGTCTTCCTTTTTTTTCTTCAGGTTATACAGGTTAATTCTTGTCATTATTCTGAGGGTTTTTTTGGGGGGGTGGGTGAGATCAGGGGTTGTTTATTTTGTTTTCTTTTTGATTTGTCGTTTGTTTAATATACGTTATTTTGCTGTCAGCTTTCCTCTTTCCTCTTTTTTTTTCTCTTTGTTTATTGTTAAGGTTTGTTCTTTGTCTATATATTTCTTTTTATGGATGTTATCGGTTAGTTGTTAGATTCACGTTATTTTTTTCTTTCTCTCTTTTTTTTCAGGTTACATGTAGGCGCAGTTAGTATAGAAATTACCTTCTGATTATTTCTTGTCACATTCCAGCTTTCACTAACGTCATTACTTTCTCCTCTCAATATGATTTATCTCACTTTTTTTTTCTCGATGGCTTGCAGTAACACAATTATTTAACCTTACATTTACATAACTTTTCCTTGGACAAACACTTTTCCCAGGTAGTTTTCAGTGTTTTTTTCCCCGCTAGTTTATAATTTCTTGAAAAAAATAAAGCTTACACGATTGTTGTTCTTATGTCTACATGCGACTTATTTCCTGATTACTTTAAAGTGTTTTCTTTTATTATATATCTACGTTTGCGTATTTCCCTAAGGCATGCATGGAATTAATTCAGTGGGATCTTTAAATTTCTTCCAGTTCATCTATCTATTTTCTGTCCCTACTACATTTAATTAATTTGCAAAGTAGTTTATAAAGATTTTTTGAAAAGTATTATACCGTGTTTATTAACGCATGTTTCCTTTTCTCTCCCTCAGGCAAGCTCACCATCAGCAGTTGAGGTTAGTCCCCTTCTAGTGTTACAAACTTTCATGGGCTGAGTGTGTGGAGGCTGAACAGACCCGATCAATATTTCCGTCTTGGGAGGAGAGGAGACCGAGGCTCAGGGAGGTTCAGTCCAGCAAAGAAAGAGATAAAAGCGAAGATTGAGCGGGAAGGAGAGAGAGACAGAAAGAAAGAGAGAGAAGGAGGGGAGAGTGATCTGCGCTCGGACACTCTTAGGTGAGTCAAGATCGTCCTCCGGTAAGAGCCTCGCCCTGCGCCTCTCCAGACATTGATATCCTTAGCGGGACGCCTAGTTAGGGGGACTTACTGGGGCCAAACGTGCGTCCAGGCCCCCAGCGATGCCGCCCCCGCCCCTGTCCTCCCCTGTCTCCCTCAGCTCAGCGCCTCCTCCTCCTCCTCCTCCCCAAGCCTCTCGTAGGTCCCTGTAAGCGCTCCAGCGTCGGGATGGCGTGCGTATATTGATCGGTAGGGGCGAGGGTAACACACACACACACACACACACACACACACACACACACACACACACACACACACACACACACACACACACACACACACACACACACACGAGACTCCCTCTTCTCCTCACTCACCATTGTCTCAAAAACCAGCTCAGTCTGTAATGCTCCGTCCCCGCCTGGAGTTGCTCTGTCTGTCTTCACTTCATCCTTCCTTCCTTCATTCCTTCCTTCCTTCCTTCCTTCCTCTTGGCGTCGTCGCTCCGCCTTTCCTCCTATCCTCCTGCTCCTCCTCCTCCTACTCCCTTTCCGCCATCCGCCACTAAACTCCGTAACACCCTCGCTGACTCGCCATAATTCGTAAATTTGAATACATCTCACAAAAGGCGTTGATCTAATTCCATTCCATCTCTCCGCTCCTCCTCTTCCTCCTCCGCCTCCACCTCCGCCTCCTCTACCACTTCTCCTCCGCCACCTCCTCCTTCTCAATCCTCCTCCTCCTCCTCCTCCTCCTCCTCCTCCACCTCCTCCTCCTCCACTAAAGCGAAACATTATTTCTTTAAGTCAAGGAAATGAGGAATTCTGGGAACGAGTGATGTCGGAAGAAAGAGGGAGCGAATTGAGTGTCTCTCTATCTTTATATCTGTAGGTGCGGCTCGGGCGGCTGTGTCGGGCCTTTTCTATCACCACCATTGTGCCGAGACCTAATGAGTTGTCACTACTCAATTATTTCTCCGGCGCCACATAATGCAGAAAATTTCGTTCGGTCCCTCCGTGCCGACATCTGGTCCCGGCAACTGTTTTCCCGGCCAATTTTTCACAGCGGCCTCCTGATAAAAGACCGTTTAGTGTCTGGGGGTTGTTGATATCAATTTATTTCCTTTGATACACACATATAATTTCATTACGGTACAAATCGCTTCAATTGGGGCTCGAGTCAGCGCTTTCATCTAACCATTACTTGACATGCTGCGAGCTGATTGGTCAAGAGGAGATGACGTCACGCCCTCCAGTCGATAGACCACGCCTTTATGATAACAGAGTCCGGGCCGGCCAATGAGCGGCCCGTTTGGTCCCTTGTGGGCGGGGCGCGGCCGAGCGGAGGGCAGGGGTCTCGCGTGAACAAGTTGTAACACACAAGTCGCTCCTCTCGGCACGGCCATTTGGCGCCACCATGAGTAGCGGCGGGGCTTTACCTGGTGTCATGGCCGCCCGGGTCAGTTTGGTGTGACGGCTCGATCCTGCCGCGTCTTGCCGTGACCTGCTGTGACCTTATCGGGGCCCCTCAGCTGACCCCAGTGCCCGGTGAACGAGTGTCTGCGGCGCATGGCCCTCACCACGGCGGAGCCAGGCCAGGCGGCGGCACCGCTGCCCCGCGCCCCCGCCCACACCTTGGACCTCGACGCCCGCCACCGACTTGAGTCCCGGCACAGGGACTTTGAAAATTCGTTCGTCTCCGAGAGGAAGTACCCGTACCCAGAGGCACCGCCGCAGGACACTAAGTTCTCGCTGGAAGCTGCCAAGCCCGCCGTCGAGCTGGCCGCCGAGCTCAAGAGGTCTGAGGCCGCTGCCAAGGTCGCGCTGGAGAGGTACGAGGGTAGTGTTGGCGGTGGCGGTGGAGGCGGCGGCGGGCCAGGCGTTGTGGGCAGCGGCGGACCGGGCACGGGCGCCCTCACTGCTGCCTCCTGCCCCTCACACACCATCGATGCCATCCTGGGCCTCCGCTCACCGCTCAAAGGCTCTCCCTCCCACCACACCTGCACGGCCTCAACAACAACACCTCCACCAACAACATGAACATGGCGACCGCAGCCTCCCCGGCCAGGGGCGGCGGCGGTGGCGGCAGAGTGGGCGGCGGCAGAGACGATGGCGGGGACACCGACGACTCCAGCACCGCCACTCCTCCAGGTGGGTCCTGCCTCTCACTGTATTTTACTCCCCCATGTAGTCGTCATCCATCATTTACGCTCACACTCACCTTCCTTTTCTTTCCCTAACACCGCCACCGTGCACCACCACCACCACAACCACCACAACCAACACCACCACCACCACCACCACCACCACTGCAGACAGACAGCAGCAGAAACTCATGATGTGGTGGATGAAGTCACCTTGGGTCTCTGATCAATTATTGTCATCGTTGCATGGGAAACAAAGCCACCATACCTACAGGAACCTTCGAGTGTTCTGCCACTCCCGATTCTTCAGACATTCACAAATCTACAATATTAAGTGTCAGACAGTCGCTTCCTGTACTATTCTTAAGGACAGTCACTCAGAGAGGAGGATGAAGCTGCAATATATTTCGTCGTATCTTGCGTCGCATCGTGTGTTGCATCCATCCACGCTACTGAGGTCTTTCAAAACTAACTCAAATCACGACATCCTAAATGCTATTACGAGTGTTTTATAAGTCTTCACATAGTATTGAAAGGAGTTACTTTAGCGCTCTGTCACATAAAAGATTAAATCAATCTTGGTGAATGTTCCGCATTGTGTTCGAGAGTGACGAGGCACCGACAGCTCTCAGCGCCCATCGAGTGCATTCAGGGCCTCACACGCACAAGCAGGCAGGTGAAGCATCACGTACGGTTTCCTCGTTTTATCGGGAAAGAGAGGAGCAAAGTGTCACATTCTCCACATTCCTCGGCCTCCCTTAGCGCCGTAATTGCTGTTCCCACCCACCGCGGCTACTCAGCGGCCCGCCACCCTCGCCTTCAAGTGGCCACATTCATACACACTTGAGGGGAGGACTGTGTTTTGAATCGCAGCGAAAAGACACGATGGTAACACAATAACTTAGATATTACAACAACGCCATAGAGATGTAAGTGGTCAGTGATAATAGTATTGCAGTGGAAAAACTGGATCACTAATACACAAAATTCTCTTGACATTCGTTAGAAATGATCGTCCAGTCAGTAAAATAATGTAGCATGCTATGTGTGTACCGTAAGTAACAATAAATAATAAAGAGCAGTGAGATCTTTAATATACAAGAAATCTGCTTGACATAAATAGAATTGTCATCATCCATAAACGCAGGTAATGAGAAAAGCTCCCACCTTATAATAAATTTAGTTTTAATAAAGGTTAGTAATAAATTTGGACGAGCGTGAAAATAAAGGAAATGACAGAATAACTAAAATAAAAGAAAGAAAGGAAGCAAGCAAGAAAAGTAAGTGATCATTTAACACGTTCATACTGTGCTTTGCTCTTTAACATATGGTGCTTCTCTCAGTGAAGAGGAGAGGGCCGCGGCAAACCCTCCTGTACCGGGTCGCGCATCGCTGCCTCTCATCTCAACTGCTTTCCTTTCCAGTCCCCGCCAGACCACTGCACTCCTCTCCCTCCTCGGTGCGTGACTGCAGGTGTCGAGGCCGGAACGTTAATTATATAGCATCCAAAGGTGTGTGTAATGAGTGGAATCGGAACCCACAGATATACAAACCATACATTGGCGTTTTCCTCCACCAAAATACTAATCTGTAGGTAAATGTCACGAGAAACGAAATAAAAAAATAAATAAAAACTTAATAGTAAAATTGATATAAAGACAATATCTAGAAAAAACTTTACTCTTAAGTCTTTTGTACACTAACTTATATTGTATTGATGGAGGAAAGTGAAATGGGTAGCCATATTTTGATCTGAAGAAGTGGCTCATAAAGGTTTGGCTATTTGACATACTAGACGGAGCTCTTTCAAATGTCCTCTGATTGCGTATATATTCAAAGGTTTTGACGCCTCATTTCGTTAGCAGTGTAATAAAAGTTGTTATCAATTTTCTTAAGTATTTTCATGCCTCTAGTGATAATTCAGCAAAGATTCTATACTATCATTAGGGAAATTACTTCAGAATAGGATTAAATCATTTCAGAGATGTGTGAATCATTCTAATGAGAAACTAAACACACGAGGTAATGTTGTGAGTAGTCAGAGAAATATATTAATCGAAAGAAAAAAAAGATAGTAAACTTGCCATAACGCTAGCTGTACCTCACTACATTTGCGCTTCTTCCTAAAACGAGGTTATCGGATGAAATAGATTAGCTCACCTGAAGACAAGAATTTCAACTATTTTTTTCGTCTTTAATATTCGAAGACCTATATTAGTTTCGCAACATACGTCGGTGTCGCTTCACGGAGGCTGTAATTAATTCCCCTGACATCTCTTCGGGGAACGTGTCGGGTTAAGGAGGCTTGCAGATTTCATTGTGCACTCTTTTTGAAATGACTCGGTGCTTCGTTAAGTTAATGTTGTGCTGCGTGAGAGAGAACGATGGTGCGGTCTGGGTAATATATGAGCAGAGAGAGAGAGAGAGAGAGAGAGAGAGAGAGAGAGAGAGAGAGAGAGAGAGAGAGAGAGAGAGGCGAGGGTAAGGAGAGAGAAGGGTTAGGGGTGAGGCAGACAGTTGCTAATCCACTTATACAGTCAATGGCATATCTTGCGTAATAACAAAAGTAAATCTGGATGACGTGAATGCCCTCAGGAGCGGCGGTGAGTGAGCTGGCAGCCGCGCCTCGCCAACCAACCATTACAGCGGTGCCTTAAAACCACTTAATATACCGACCATTCATTTACAAGATACGAGTTATCAAATTGAAAAGATTAAACTGTAGAATGAAATGTTTCCTATAGAATAAATCAATAAAGGAAAGAATAAATAAATGAAATAATATAAACAATAACAAATAAGTATCATAACTATTTCCTATTGCATCTTCAGTTTTCTTCGCATAAAGCAATTCACAAGTTTACATATCAATATCCTTATTACAATATATGAAATTCACTAGTCCTCGTAACCTGACTTCCCATGGCGATAATATTCAGTGTTATTGTATACATAATCAAGCTTCAAGCCATTCATCTATAACTGACAAATCTTCCTCATCCAACATCATTTAATTATAGTTTAAGACCAGTATTCAGAAACGCTCTTCTCTCACCACGACTATTTTTCTAAGCCACAAAGTTGATCAGCCTGGTTCTCAAGACCTTTTCCTTTCAGTAATGAAGAAATCTTGTTAATCTGTCACTAAAACCGTAAAAACATATTCACAATCCTTTATATCTTCAACTGGAGTCTTATAAAACAGTGAAGGTGCGGGACAGGCGCGTTTCAGTATGCATGCAGGATGAAGCGTCAAGTTATATAAGAATAAACAGCCGTCACAACTTCAGTATCCAGTCCAGTGTTGGTGTGACGATTCAAGCCTCTTACTATTAAACTGAGTCCAATATTGCTCACGGTACAGTTCATGCTTCACGTTAGGGAAGGCTTAATGACACATGAGATTGCTGAAGTGCTGGCCTGGGTATTGTTATTCGTTGTATTTTGTTTGATATCATTATGTAGGTTAACTATGCTTTATATAGTCCTTCATATTTCTTTTGTTCGTATTCCCTGTTCGATGTAACAATAGATCTAGTTGGTGAGTTGTCAGGCCAAGAAGAAAACCAAACGTGATTCATCGTAATTCATAATCGATATCAAGCTAAAATTAAAGGAAAACTGAAACTAAACATCCTTTAAAATTTTCCAACCGTTACATTTTTGCCTTTCTTTACCGTTCGCTTTGCTAGGAAGAGGTGAAAGTAAAGAAAGACATGATTTCATACATTTTATATATTATGTACATGACAAAATGACAAATATAAGGTTATCAGAAACTCAAGTACCTGTTCAAATATTTCTGCTTCTTTTTTTATTTTTCTTAATGTCAGTTTTCAAATTTTCACATTTTCCATATGAGAACCTTACTTACATTATCCATTTAGTTATATTCTCACTTATTTCCTCCCTTTTGAAGTTTTTACCTATTTGTTTCATCATGCCATTTTCACTTCCTTTTCCCACCGAGTACCAATAGTAGAAAGAGCGGCGAGGTTTTCATGCCATAGACCCAAAGAGGAAGGAAAGCCGTGACGGAAGGAGCAGTGTCGGATGTCGGGGCGTGCGCCGTGCTCCCATGACACCCCTGCGTCCCCCAGCTGGGAGCCTTCTCTGTTTACAAGTATGAGGGATTTTGGTTCACATGTTCGCCGGTTTGTAAGCGTGTACGGTAACCTTGCTGTAAGTGTACAATGGTTTTAAATTCTTACATTCAGCGTAGTTTTGTGTGTGTGTCTGGCGGTTTTACTGATATAAATCGATGGTTTTCAGTTACATGATTGCTTTTGGTTGATGTTTCTGGCTCCATAAACGGTACGACAATTTGTTTCACGTGTACGGTAGTTTTGTGTACATGTACGATGGCTATTGTTGATGTGCCACAATGACTTTACGTATACAAGTTTCCACTCGGTATATACGATTATGCCTTCCTTACATCTAAGTACGATAGGTTTCATTGTAGTGGTTCATACGATATTTTTTCTCCATAAACACATGCATTCAATATATTTTTTTATACGATAAGGAAAAAAAAATGCACATCGATATCATTTGAATACAGATAATACTTTTTTTGCATAAGTATTAGCGTGTATCATCATTTGTTCTATAACGCCGTGGATTTATGATGATCTAGAATATTGTTACAGTGAATGCTAATCTACTCTCTTTATTGGGCTAGATCGCTTCCCTGACGGTTCTGATGAGAGCGACATTGCTCCTCGGATCAGTCTTTCTCAGGTGGAGGGGTTAATGGACGGAATTCCTCATCCGGTGATTGGTGGACTTTTGCTTAGGATCGGTTCTCTCCCAGACCGTCACAGAGAAAAGAAGTATGTTGGTGGTGAAGAAGTTGATGTGTGCGTTACTACAACTCTTGCTACTACTACTACTACTACTACTACTACTACTACTACTACTACTACTACTACTACTACTACTACTACTACTACTACTACTACTACTACTACTACTACTACTACTACTACTACTACTACTACTACTACTACTACTTAAAATAATAATATCAACGATAATACTAATAATGACAACAATTAAAAGCAACGAAGAGACAGTAGCAGTAGCAACAACGATGATAATGATAATAATAATGGTAACAATAATAATAATAATAATAATAATAATAATAATAATAATGATAATAGTAATAATCATGATAATAAAACCAATTGCATCGTCTAATAAACAATCATTCAGTGTTATTTTGGCTTAGTTTACACACACACACACACACACACACACACACACACACACACACACACACACACACACACACACACACACACACACACACACACACGTCTTCCATTACTGTCGGAGACTAAGATCGCATTCCTGGCCATTGTCTGGAAGGCTTCTGTGTGGAGACCGGACTGATAGCCTCGCCTGGCCTGGGATTCCAACTCTTAACCTTAATCTTGATCCTGGCGCGCTAACTGCTACCTGGGTGTGTTAGGAAAATGATGGAAGAACATAAAAAATAAAGAAAACTGGGAGAAAAAAAGCTATGAGGTCTACTTGTGGCAGTCCATTTATCTATCACTCCCATTCATAAGTGTGACTGATATAGTTCGAGTGGGACTGATTGTTATAGTGATAATAATGATGATTAATATGATGAGAGAATTAATATTGATGATAGTAATAGTTTTAATGATAAAAGCAACAATAAGAACGGAAACAGCAACAAAAAACAACAACATTGATAATTATGAGGATGATAATAATAATAGTGATAATAATAATAATAATAATAACAATAATAACATCAATAACAATAACAGCAATAACAGTAATAACACACACTCACATACAGTAAGAGGTCATACCAAAAATAATAAGAAGGAAAAAGAAACCATTATAAAGACCATAACGTTAATGAGAATGATTGAATGATTACATATATAAATTAAAATGTGTATCGAATAACAACATAGTGACGAGAAAGTTGACGCTCATATTTTCTTCCTTAATTATATTTTACATCATATCAACATTGGTAAAAAAAGACCTTCACTATTTAACCTCTTCAGTACTTGGACTCATTTTTACCTTGAGTTTTTGGTGTGATTAAAGTGACATTATTGACATTAGGAAAAGTTTATGGAGGTCAGAACATTAATGGCCAGAGTCTTCACTATTCTAACCCCCGACATAGATTTCTGAAGGTGTATAAAATCACCAAATAGCAAGCAGAATGAATATGAAAACACGTCATGGAACTGAAGGGGTTAATAAAGAAAAATACGTGGAACCTTATCAACATTGGTAAGAAAAAAAAAAAAAGACCTTCAGTATTTAATAAAGAAAAATACGTGGAAAGTTTAGTAGTTCTGATATTGAAGGAAAGAAAATCGTGTGTGTATAAATGAATTAAAAGCGTTCATTGCTGGTGTCATGAACATTTTTGCCGCTTTTCAAGGTAAATTATTTAATTAACGGAAACGCACAGTCAATTTGTCTAGATTTGAGATTCCGCGATAAATAAATTTGTACGTTAATCTCTGCCTCCCTCTCTCTCTCTCTCTCTCTCTCTCTCTCTCTAAAACACACACACACACACACACTCACACCTGGTAGTTCAGTGGTTAGAGCGCTGGCTTCATAAGCCAGAGGACCGGGGTTCGATTCCCCGGCCGGGTGGAGATATTTGGGTGTGTCTCCTTTCACGTGTAGCCCCTGTTCACCTAGCAGTGAGTAGGTACGGGATGTAAATCGAGGAGTTGTGACCTTGTTGTCCCGGTGTGTGGTGTGTGCCTGGTCTCAGGCCTATCCGAAGATCGGAAATAATGAGCTCTGAGCTCGTTCCGTAGGGTAACGTCTGGCTGTCTCGTCAGAGACTGCAGCAGATCAAACAGTGAATTACACACACACACACACACACACACACACACACACACACACACACACACACACACAGAGAGAGAGAGAGAGAGAGAGAGAGAGAGAGAGAGAGAGAGAGAGAGAGAGAGAGAGAGAACAGACATGAACAAGATGGCGCGCGACATGGAGCGAAATCTCTTACTAATTGATTCATTTAGGAAAGATCAGATAAGAATACCCCTCCATCCCTCCCTTCCTCCCTCCATCCATCCCTTCCTCCCTCCATCCATCCCTCCCTTCCTCCCTCCATCCCTCCTTTCTTTCCTCCTCTTGCCTTCCCTCCTCTTCATTCCCCTCCTCTTCCCTCCCCTCCTCTTCCCTCCCCTCCTCTTCCCTCCCCTCCTTTTCCCTCCCTCCTTCCTTCCCGTTCCTTCCCTTCGCTTTAAATTTCGCCTCATTCATTGCCCTCCATCCCATCTCTCTCTCTCTCTCTCTCTCTCTCTCTCTCGTTGGTGAAGAAAATAGTTAAAGATTTTTCCTCCTTTCCCTTTAAGACAAATATTTTCCTATTAGGGCGTTCGCATTTTCAAGTCAGGATATCAAAGTCTTTTCCTTGGCAAGTAAACGTTTATTGGCAGGTGAGAGCTCCTTGATTACCTTAATTACCTCTCAATTAGGTGTAATCAAATTGACTGTACTGGCTGGTGTCTTAATTAATTACTATGTTGTTTGCGCCGACTAACATTAACCTCGAGTTGTAATTTAATTTGCCTCTTTAATAGGCGCTCCTTAATGATACTGAGCCGTTTCTGAGTTAATTATAAGTTTATTCTGTGTAATTGGCACTGTGGCGTCGAGGCGTAAGGGCGCTCAGGAGATGGCAACGTCGGGGCGCGTCAAAGGAATCCTCAGGGGGAAGGAGGGAGGAGTGAGGCTTCCCTAACTAGTCCTAGAGCCCCACCAGGAGGCTCTCCCCGGCTCCTGCGCCTCAGTGCTTGCGCCGTAACTTCTCGAGGCAGGGCAGCGGGTTGGCTCAGTGGTGTTCTAGGTAATAAGGTGAATGCCACGTGTTGGAGTCCCAGACACTCCTTATTGTCAGCGCGTACAAGTTAATTCTCATGTTGTGAATGTTGTTTTCATCATATTTGTAATCTCCCGTTCCCTTCACCTCGTTGTGTTTGTTGGAGGCGGGACAACAATCTCTACAGGATACAAGAAGAACAAACCTGCTTTTTTTTATAACTAAACGCATTCACTTTGGCAATGTTTCCGTCACATAACTTTCAGGAGCACCAAAGAACATAAAGAACATAACAAAACGGCAGCAAACCCTTTGTCCCATTTACACCATTTACGCTTAAGCTGTGGATGCTAGAAAAGACCAAGATACTTACAAGAATCGATAGTAACATGATTTTAAGTAGCAAAAAGAAACACAAACAGCAGAGCAAAACAGCAGCAGATCCTTTGTCCCATATAACGCTTTTCCTTATACACAATAAAAAAAAAAAAAAAACCGCTAAGATACTTTTGAAGAATATATAGCAACATGACTTTCAGGTGCACAAAGGAACACAAACAACATGACAAGACGGAACAACTACTATCAGGTTCATACGAGTCTCTATGATAGTGAAGAGCAAGACACAAAGGAGTGAGGCTAAACAGTCCACACGCAGCTTACACTAATCCCTTATGATGCCTTTATAATCCCATTGCGAGTAAACAACTTAACAACAACCGCCGTTATTGATCACCGTGGAGAGAGTGAGTGGGGTGGTGAGGCGTGGGGCGTGGGGCGTGGGGTGAGCTTTTCCGCGATGGCTTGGAATAGACGGGGAGGTGATGGGAGTAAGTGGAGGAAGTCAGTGAAGTTCTTGGTTCCGGAGAGGAATTATAGAGGATGGTGGGTGGTGGTGGTGGTGGTGATGGTGAAGGTGGTGGTGGTGGTGGTCGTACTGGTGATGATTCTGTATAAAAGGGAGGAAGGTTTAAGAACAAAAAATAAATAGATAAGTGAAAATAATAAAAATAATAGATAAATAATAAAAAGATAAGAAAAGATTCAGTAAAAGGCCCGTTCCTTGTCTCTCCTGTATAATGCTAATGATAATAGAGACAGTAATGATTATAAAATTAACTATTTCTGGAAGGATCTCAACATTTTAAAAAGTTTCACGTACAGTAATGTTTTTTTTCACAAAGGCGACTGATCTTTGTGAATTTCAAATGAAAATAAATAAGCCCCTCCTGAATTCATAACGTAACATCTGCATACGAAATTGATCTCTATATCACCTTGTACTCATAAGAATACAGTACATCTCACCCAGCCATCAAAACAAGAGTAGACAAATTTATCGATGAAGATGACCTGTAAATCAAGCACAGTTTTTACAAGGACAGCCACATGTAAGCCTGGCGGCGTGCTGCACCTCCTTATTTTTGTTATATTCTTGTTGTTATTTACACATTTCATCCTTAAGAAATGAGCATATACCCAACATTATACAAGATGTTCATAAGGTCCCAGTACCATTACAAGTTTTACATTTACATTTATTTACATTTAAGCTTTTACATTTAGTTTGATTTACATTAACTTGTATCTAAGTTTTATGGACACCCTTTATTATAAGTATTGATCGTCTTATTTTTCTTACAACACGGTAAATCCTCAATATTGAAAATTTACAAGTAACACACACTTCGCCTGTAACAAGGAGGTAACGTGCGCCCGATCTTCCACTGCCACAAGTATCGAACGTTTAGCAGCCATCACAATTTAGTCTGTCTTCTTTACAACACGGTAAATCCTCATTATTGAAAATTCACCACTGACACACATTTCACTCGTAACAAGGAAGTGACGTACAGCCAACCTTTCACTCCCACAAGTATCGAACATTTAACATCCACCTCAGTACTTCCAATCCCCACGCAGTGCTAATTATTCACCCATAGCACACAATCCATTAACCCCTTCAGTATACTGGGACGCATTTTATTTACATTAAGAAGACTATGGAGGTCAGAAAATTAATGACCAGTCTTCACTACCCACACAAGTTTCTGAAGCTGTTTAAAACCATCAAAATAGTGACCGGAATGGATAAGAAAACGTGTCATGGTACTGAAGGGGTTAATAGATATACCTAATGTATTCGTAAAAGCTTCGAAGATTAAAACATTCATCATAGCAAGACAAATCCCAATACGCTATGACATTCACCTATGACCCACGATTCCTCCAAAGCAACAATGAAAAGTATACATCCAGCCGTTCCAGTCTTGCAGCAACCAGACACCGAGCATCCATCGCCGCACGGTAAATCCCTAACACAGATAAGAAGACAAAGGAACAACTGTGTTAATGGAGATTAGCTCATACCAGTGTCGGTGTTCCTTTGCGCCACTTAATTCACTCTCAGGCTTATACGAGGTCACCGTTTCGCTTCGTCACTCCACTCTTGAGAACTCCAGCGCTCCTCCTCCTCTTCTTCTTCTTCTCTTCTCTTTATGCTTTCCCTTCCAGCCTCCGTCACGCTATCGGCTTCATCTCCGCCTCATCTGAAGAGAGCGGCATAATGACCGTGATAAGTAGGAGATACTGAATACACTCCCCTTGCTTTCTCTCCTCACTAATTATGAACCTCCTCCCATTAAGAAATTGCCACACCAGCGGGAAGGTTGGGAAAAAATAGGACTCAAATGCTTCTTATCCAGTCGTGTGATGTGTGATGGCGGTTCGGATAAGAGAGAGAGAGAGAGAGAGAGAGAGAGAGAGAGAGAGAGAGAGAGAGAGAGACATTATCGGCTATTACTGAGTGTTCTTGTGTCCATTATCGGCCTTAATGGAGAGAGCGACCCGAAGTGTGGAGAGAATCATTAATTAGCCAGGTGTGTGTGTGTGTGTGTGTGTGTGTGTGTGTGTGTGTGTGTGTGTGTGTGTTGAAAGGTCCATGTGTTTGATGTTACAAAGAGAACGAAAAATTATGCTAACTAAATTAATCCTTACCGTACCTCACCTTATCTTACCTTGCCTTACCCTACCTTGCCTCATTGTACCTTATCTAATCCTACCTCACTTTACATTACCTTGCCATACCTTACCCTACCTTACCTCACCTCACCTCACCTCACCTTTCCCAGTGTTACCTTACTTATCCTTGTCAAACCTTCCCATTCTTTCTCTCACCTGGTATTACTTCAACTTACTTTAATCTAACCTAACCTAGCACAACCTGAAGAAAACTGTGGACAACCAATTAAAAAGAAACGAAAGAAAAAAATAGATAAAACCACGTGGTACAGTGGAATCATGCGCGCTTTGGGGTCCGAGAGGTCTCCAAGCGCGCGGGTTCGAATCCTGTCCACGGTCCGAGTGTAGGTTGGGCTTCCTCACTCGGGGCAACGGTGTCCTAGCGGGTGGGCTTTGAGATAAGAGGTACCACAAAACGTACCCCCTTTAACCCATAAATTCCCGTGAAAAGCCCACATGGTAAAAAAAAAAAAAATGAGAGAGAGAGAGAGAGAGAGAGAGAGAGAGAGAGAGAGAGAGAGAGAGAGCGCTTCAACTCCACAATACATATATTCGACAAATATAATCCACTTACCTGAGCATTCCTCTAATGATGTGAGGAAATTATATCACTCCACATTATAATTGAATCAACCTGGTCGTGGCGCTAACAGCCTGAGTTACGCTGAATTAAGGTATGTTAGACTAAGATGGACGGAAGAGGGAAGTTAGAGAGAGAGAGAGAGAGAGAGAGAGAGAGAGAGAGAGAGGGAGAGGGAGAGGGAGATTGTCAACTGTATAGGAAACTTAGGTGTTGTGAGAGGAGGAGGAGGAGGAGGAGGAGGAGGAGGAGGAGGAGGAGAGAGGAGGAGGAGGAGAGGAGGAGAGAAGGAGAGAGGAGAGAGAGAGAGAGAGAGAGAGAGAGAGAGAGAGAGAGAGAGAGAGAGAGAGAGAGAGAGAGAGAGAGAGGAAGACAGTGAGAGAAGCAGGTGTTGAAGTATGAGAAGCATCGATCGAGAGTTGAGACGTGCCAGAGAGAGAGAGAGAGAGAGAGAGAGAGAGAGAGAGAGAGAGAGAGAGAGTGAGTGAGTTTCGTACAGGTGTTTCAAGAAAGCTATGGAAGAAGATATCTTTCATCTCGTTCAATGGTTTTCTTTCTTCTCTCTCTCTCTCTCTCTGACTATTTTACCATTATTGCTAGAAGAGAGAGAGAGAGAGAGAGAGAGAGAGAGAGAGAGAGAGAGAGACCACCACTTCTGATATGCCGAACCTCTTGATGTTCCTCTTATGGATGCTCAGAAGCCCCTCAATTCCCTCCCTTCCCTTCCCTTCCCTCCTCTCTCCAGGGCGGGCCGAGGAATGCTGATTGTGTTTTGGGAGCTAAAAGTGCATAGACGTTCTTGTTTTGGCTGTGGGGCGGCGGCGGCGTGGCGGTCTGGCGGCGATAGAGGCTAAATGGGATGATGGGCCTTTGATTTTTTTGTATGATGTTTTTTTTGTATGTGTGTGTGTGTGTGTGTGTGTGTGTGTGTGTGTGTGTGTGTGTGTGTGTGTGTGTATTTGAGCCGTAAAGTAAACTGTATCTTTTGTAACACGTTATTCTTTGCATTGCGGTCATTAATGAAAATCTGGCTTTCTTTATCTGCTTATCTGTGTATATATGCTTACAATACATGCATTCATACCTATAAACATACACTCATTCATTAATAAAGACATAACTACATTATTTACACGCATAAACATACATACACCATTAAAATCAGCATTTGCGATCGACATTTTCTGAAGTAAGTATAAAAAAAG
>NC_059274.1:12303851-12311351 GCF_017591435.1 Portunus trituberculatus
CAACAACAACAACAACAACAACAACAACAACAACAACAACAACAACAACTACTACTACTACTACTACTACTACTACTACTACTATTAAAGTCACAATTGTCACTACCACCACACATTGCCCACTGTGTCTCTCCTCTCTAGCACGCCTTCTCACATTGACAGATGAAAAAAAGTTGTCACTGATATTTTTAGCCTTACCTGCTTGCTTACTGACTAACTGAATGAATGAATGAATGAATAAATGACTGACTGACTGACTGACTGACTGACTGAATGAATGAATGAATGAATGAATGACTGAATGAACAAATGACTGACTGACTGACTGACTGACTGACTGACTGACTGAATGAATGAATGACTGAATAAATGAATGAATGAATGAATGAATGAATGAATGAACAAATGACTGACTGACTGACTGACTGACTGACTGAATAAATGAATAAATAAATTAATAACTGACTGACTGACTGACTGACTGACTGACTGACTGAATGAATGAATGAATGAATGACTTATTTACTTAATCACAGTTCAGAAATTACTTTGTACCTTCACCTTACCTCAGACTGTGAAGGGTGGAGGTGTTCGATTCTACACTCCTTGAAGCTTGTCTGTTAACCCTTTCATTGTCCCTCTCTCTCTCTCTCTCTCTCTCTCTCTCTCTCTCTCTCAGCTTTTTTGGGAAGACGTTTTGTAAATTCTGATTATGATTTTGAAAGGAAACAATTATAGCAAAGGAAGGAATCGAATGTTCAGTACGTTTTATTTTCCCGTTTTCTTTTTTTTTTTCTTCTTTTTTTGTATATATGGTTTAGTTCTCGCTCAGTAAAATTACCCGTAAATACTCAGATGAATTATAAATATGAAGTCCAAGCTAAGTAACCTGCTGTGTTTGTCCGTGATGAGTGAGTTGGGTGGAAGGAATCGTAAGTAAATGAAAAGGAAAGAAAGAAAATAATCAACAGTATAAGTCTTCGTGTCCATCATCATTTTGTCATTGTTATTATCGCCATTATTCTCATTTTCATCATTGTTGTCGTCATTGTATTACCAGGACCATCACCAACAATCACAAATAATCAATAGCCAATAATGTAAACAACAACAATAGCATCAACAACAACAATAATAGCAATAACAACAACATCAACAACAATAACTCTACCGCCACCACCACCACCACCACCATCACCAGTGTGGCCAACAACAGCTGACCGGCGGAACACGAAACAGCAGCCACAAAATTGCTTATTGATCGCTGCTTTTGTGCGCCGGAAGTGTCGTGATTGGGCGAGTGGCCGCCATACTGCCGCCATGAACTCGCTCACTCGCGCGCCGCCCCGCCACTTGCCTACGAACAATGATAAAAATAACACTCGTAACAAAACACTCACACATGAAAAAAAAAAAAGAAACGTGGCGCCTTTCTTTTTGGTCACCATTCATTGTTTTGTTACTGATTTGTTGGCTAGTGTTGTTTTTTTGGGTCATTGTTAATCATTTGCGTTTTCTCATATTTCTAACAAACATATTAAAAAAAATGTGATGTTTATGTATTTTTCCATTGCTATTGTTTGTTCTCTTACTGTTTCTCTTATTTATTTATTCAATTCTCCATGTTATCCCGGTTTTCTTCCATATTTTAGTTGTTCATTGATATTATAAGTTTGTTTAATGTGGAGCCAATTTGAATCTCCCTTTCATTCATTCATGGCATTTCATAGCATACCCTCCCTTTCCGTAGCAGTCAGTAGGCCTCCTGAAGGTGCCACGTGACACAGCCTCCCTTTAGAGCCTCTTTCTTAACAAGGGCATACATTCCCGCTATGCGCCCTGGACGAGGCTCTAGGGAGTGAGTTCCAGCCCTGAGTCACCCGCTGTTGTCAAGCCACGCACGGGAAAATAAGGAAATGTAAGAAATAGAATGGAGACTTAACAGAATTATCCCTGCCAGAGGACGCTCGTGGAACTGGCGGCGGCGGCAGCGGCGGTGGCGGAGCTGGAGATGGACGAGGCAGCGGCGGTGATGGCGGGCTGGGCGGAGAGGGGACGCAGGACCTCGGCTCGGACGCGAAGAAGAAGCACCGCAGGAATCGCACGACCTTCACCACCTACCAGCTACACGAACTGGAGCGAGCCTTCGAGAAGAGCCACTACCCAGACGTGTATTCCAGGGAGGAGCTGGCACTCAAGGTCAACCTTCCTGAAGTCAGAGTACAGGTGAGAATATCGGCCTGTCTCTCTGTCTGTCTGTCCGTCAGTCTGTATGTATGTTTGTATGTGGTACCTGCTTTAATGCTTTCAGGGTTGAGTAAGATCGTAATGTCACTGAATTGTGTGTGTGTGTGTGTGTGTGTGTGTGTGTGTGTGTGTGTGTGTGTGTGTGTGTGTGTGTGTGTGTGTGTGTAGGTCAGTAACGCGTGCAGTGGCCAACCAACACACAAACACGTAAGGAAACAAAGGAGCAGGTAAAGCTTAATTAAGCAGCAACTTTCTCTCTCCTCTCTCCAAAGACTCGCCACCTTAGCACCGGAAGTTCCAATAGTCACGCACGTAAACACACAAGCACACACACACACACACACACACACACACACACACACACACACACACACACACACACACACACACACACACACACACACACAGGCGGGCCACAAGTGTTCACTCCATGCAGGGAACGCCGCTAATTACCGTCACTCGCTATCCTAACAGTCTCCATCAATTATGCAGGTGCAGGGCCACACTCCCAGGAGACACACGACACTAAGATTCACACACACACACACACACACACACACACACACACACACACACACACACACACACACACACACACACACACACACACACAGATCCTTACCTTCGATTCCGTAGCTTCCAACCTCTCTCTTTCTCTCTCTCTCTCTTCCTGGTGCGGAGAGGGAAAATAAAGTCGGAGTTGGCAGCGGGCAGGGAAACGGAGAAGGGCCCACTCTTGTTTTCCCGCCATTAACCCGGCAAATGGCGTTACAATTGGCGAGAACGGAGCAACCAGGGATAAGAGCTGCCTTTCCCTGCGCTCACCGACTTGAAGTTACCTCATTTTGACCATCCTCGCTATATACTTTTTCTTCTTTCTCCTTTTTATCCCTTTTTTTCTCTTTCCTTCTCTACTTTCCTTTCGTTTTTTTTTGTTTTTTTTTTGTTTTAAGTCTATTTTTTGTTCATATTCTGTTTTCTCTTTTTTTCTCCTTTTTTTTCATTGTTTTTAAATTTTTTTTGGTGTTTTGTCTTTCTTTTTCTTTTTTTGTTTTCAGAGAATTTTTTTGGGATAATCATAATTTCTTGTGTTTATTCATGTATTGTTTGTGTTGTTATTTTTGACCTGGAAAAGATTAATAGGCAAACTGTAAATAGAAAGAGAGAAAAGATAAATATAAACGAAAAATATTTTGAAGTAAGGAAAACACAAACAATTGAACAAAAAAGGAAAATATTCGTATAATCTATTAATAAACATCTACTTTAATATTTTCAGTTCGTTTCATCTATTTTTTTCCTCCATTATCTTTCGTTTCCATTACTCTTTCCCTTATCCACTTCCTCATGTCTCTATCTCCTTTCCCGCTCTCTTTTTCTTATTTCTTTCATTTCTTTGTCCTTTTGGCACACTCTTTCTTTTCCTCCACCATCTCAGCCTTTTCTCTCTCTTCTTCAGCTTCTCTTTACCTTCCTTCGCATAGTCCATTATCTTTCTCTTCCTTCATTTCCTCTTTGTCGTAACTCCTCGTTGTCCTCCTCCTCCTCCTCCTCCTCCTCCTCCTCCTCCTCCTCCTCCTTCTCTTCCATTTAGTCCTCTCCCTTTCTCCACAGTCTTCCTTTATCCTCATCCGCCTGCTTCTCCTTCCTCCTCCTCCTCCTCCTCCTCCTTCCTCCTTCATCCTCTGGCCCGGGTACTCCTCTCTCCCCTCCCTCCCCGTCACCTGTGAGTGTATTAATTAAGTTATAACAAGGTGAGTAATGACGACATGTGTGGCTCCGCTGGCGAGACTTGGCAATGACGCAACTCAAGTCCCCAACACAATCAATTATCACAGTTTCTCCTCATTAGACCCATAGTGACCGCCCCCCCCTCCCTCTCTCTCTCTCTCTCTCTCTCTCTCTCTCTCTCTCTCTCTCTCTCTCTCTCTCTCTCTCTCTCTCCCTCCCTCCTCCTCCTCCTCCTCCTCCTCCTCCTCCTCCTCCTCCTCCTCCTCCTTGCTTCAATCCTTGCCTCCCAGCCCTCCTTGCTTCCTCCTCTCCTTACTCCCTCTCTCCCTCGTTGTCTCTGTCTTCTCTCCCTCTGTCCTTGCTCTCTCTCTCTCTCTCTCTCTCTCTCTCTCTCTCTCTCTCTCTCTCTCTCTCTCTCTCTCTTTCTGTATGTCGTTGAAGCTGAAAAATTTAGGAACGCTGCCAACGAGAGAGAGAAAGAGAGAGAGAGAGAGAGAGAGAGAGAGAGAGAGAGAGAGAGAGAGAGAGAGAGAGAGAGAGAGAGAGAATGAGTTTATAGGTGAGCTAAGGGGAAGAAGGAAGGATACCATTAAAGCATCACATCCCATTACTTTCTCCCCATCAATTGCTGACCTGCATCACCATTACATTGAAGGGGAGGGGGAGGAGGGGAGAGAAGGAGGGGAAAAAGGGGAGACAAAGGGCGAGGATGGAGGAAGAAGATGGAGGGAAGGGAGATAAGTAAGGCAGTTCTTCAGTGTCTCGTCGGGAAAGGGAGGGAAAATGAGGAAAAAAGGGAGAAATTAGGGTCTTGTATGGGAAAGAAGGAGGGAGAGGAGGAAAAGGTGGTTGTTTACTATGGAGAGAGAGAGAGAGAGAGAGAGAGAGAGAGAGAGAGAGAGAGAGAGAGAGAGAGAGAGAGAGAGAGAGAGAGAGAGAAAGAGAGGGATGTTGTCTCTCTCTCTCTCTCTCTCTCTCTCTCAATTACCTCTCCTTCACACCTTCCCTCCCTCAAATCCACTGTAAGCACCTCATTCCTTCTCCTCCCTCCGTCTATCCCTCCATGCCTCTCCTCCCTACCTCTCCTTCCCTGCCTGCCTCCCTGCCTCCCTGCCTCCCTGCCTCCCTGCACCTGTTCCACTAATCAATAAGTGGTGAGAGTGCCGGATACGTCCCTCTTCCCTGCCGCTATAATCCACCTTCGCATATCAGCTGAATTAATCAGTCATTATAATTGATCCAGCACTGAAGCGTTCTTAATTGAAACACTCGCACAATTACGACTCTAATTAACAGCTAGCTTGGTGGTGCTGCGGGGGACGGGATGGGGAGCCGGGTAAGGGGTAACAGGGACGCGTGAGGAGTAAAGGGGGCGAAAGGACAGGGGGTTTGGGGGTTAGCGAGTGTGTTTCCTGCGGGTGTGGGAGTCTGTTTGTAGTAGTAGTGGTGGTGGCTGGGCATGGTGTGGGTAGTGTATGGTTGGTCTGTGTGGATGTATGTGGATGGATGGGCTGTTTTCGTAGTTGTGTTGGAGAAAGGTGGATGATCATGATTGTGTGTGTGTGTGTGTGTGTGTGTGTGATGGAGTAGAGTAGAGTGGATGGTGTTGATGAGTGGCTGGCTTGATGGTGGTGATGGTGATGCTCTAAGTGAAGGGAGACAAACTGCATCGGTGGGAGTCTTGAACATTTCCTTCATACATTCTTCACATCTTGCTGGCGAGGATTGTTGTGGATCTCATTTAAGCAAGTGATCTAAGGTGAAAAATAGATGTGATGACTTGTAATGCTTAACCTAACCTAACCTAACTTAACCCAATCTTAATCTAACCTAACCTAATTTAACCTAACCTAACCCAATCTTAATCTAACTTAACTTAACTTAATCCTAACTTAACCTAACCCAATTTTTGACTAACCTAACCTAACTTAACTTAATCCTATAATCTAACCCAACCCAATCTTAACCTAACCCAAACCTAACCTAACCTAATCTTGCATAATAACCAAATTTAACTTAACCCTATTTTTCCTTTTCCCTCATTATTCCTCCATTTTCTCCTTCACTCTCTTCTTTGTTTCTCTTTTCCTATTTTCCGCTATTCCTCCCTTTCTTTTTTCTTTCCTTTTTCCATTTCTTCTTACGATTTTCTTTATAACATCATCTAACAAACCTATCCAAACTTAACCTTACCCAACTTATCCTAACTAAACACAACCCAGTCCACCCCAACTTGACCTATCCTAACCTAACCTAACCCAACCTTTCTTAACTTAATTCACTAAACCAAACCTAACCTAACTGGATAACCTAACTTGGTATGTGAATAAGCATTGGTAGCTTAAGTAGTAGAGTTTATAAAGAGGATACATCAAAGTGCAGTGCGTTATGCGTGAAATCTGAATCACTATATAGCACTGAAAAAAAGTTGCTATGACGTTGCTGTTCACTGATTGGTTGGTAATATCTATGCATAAGGGAGAGAGATGGAAGGTAAAACAGTTTAGAAAATAAGGTATACTAAAACCATCTGCCTCCATAAAGAAATGCAAGTTTTCTTATTGATTAATTGATTTTTTCTACGCATAAGGGAGAAATATGTTAGGTAAAACAGTGAACGAAACAGAAGATATACTAAAATCATAAAAAAACAGGTCTTCTTACTAATTAATTGATTGTTTCTATGCATGAAAATAAATCAGGTCTTCTTACTGATTAATTGATTGTTTGTATGCATAAGGGAGGAAGATGGAAGGTAAAACAGTGAACCAAAACAAAGATGTACTAAAATCATAAAAAAAATAACATCTTACTAATTTATTGATTGTTTCTATGCATAAAGGAGAAAGATGGAAGGTTAAACAGTGAACGGAAGCAAAGATATATGAAAAAAACCAGGTCTTGATTGATTGTTTCCATGCATAAGAGAGAAAGATGTAAAATTAAAGAAAATGAACGAACGAAGGTATACTAATATCAAATGCCCCATAAAAATCAAGTCTTCTTAATAATAATAATAATAATAATAATAATAATAATAATAACAATAAAAATAATAATAATCCCCATCACAATGCAACATTCGAACTCAACAGAAGCTTTCCTCCTCATACCACCCCTTCTGTCACTCACCTCACGCAACACACAGCAATGCAACACCTCACGCGTTCATTAACCCCTTCAGTACCATGACGCATTTCTTTACTCACTCTCCTTACTATTTGAAGTTTTGGTACAGCTTCAGAAACTCATGTGTGGGATTAAAATGGTGAAGACTGTGGCCATTAATCTTCCGACCTCCATAGAACCTTCCTAATGTCAATAAAATGGTCTATTCGTACACAAATCTCAAGGTAAAAATGTGTCCCAGTACTGAAGGGGTTAAATTAACATTTATTCTCTCTTTCTTCATTTCTTTCTCCTTGGAACTCTCATTTTTTTTCTCTTTCCTATACATTTTCTTTTATGTTTGGTATATATTTCTTCACTATCCATCTCTCCACTTTTCAATACCATCTTGTC
>NC_059274.1:12321351-12331351 GCF_017591435.1 Portunus trituberculatus
TCATGTATGTCTGCCACTCCTGTACATCGAATCCTTTGTTTTTACCACTCCTCTACACCGAATCCTCTATTTTTACCATTCCTCTACACCGAATCCTCTATTTTTACCATTCCTTTACTTTAAATCCTTTGTTTTTACCATTCCTTTACTGTGAATCCTTTGTTTTTACCACTCTTCTACACCGAATCCTCTATTTTTACCATTCCTCTACACCGAATCCTCTATTTTTACCATTCCTTTACTTTAAATCCTTTGTTTTTACCATTCCTTTACTGTGAATCCTTTGTTTTACCATTCCTTTACTGTGAATCCTTTGTTTTTACCACTTCTCTACACCGAATCCTCTTATTTTTACCACTACTCTACATCGAATCCTTTGTTTTTACCATTCCTTTACTTTAATCCTTTGTTTTTACCATTCCTTTACTTCGAATCCTATTTCTATCACTCCTTTACCCCTTTACCATTCCTTTCTTTGAATCCTTTGTATTTACCAATCCTTATATTCGAATCCTAATGTCTCCTTGTGTTTCCATCCTTTATACTCCAAGTTTACTCCTTTGCCTGGTCCTTTACCCTCAGTGCCTCCCCTTGTCCAGTCTCCCTCTCAACGCCTCCCTCCACTCACTCCCTTCACCCTTTAAGTAACTCTTTTATAGGAGATTCGATTCCCTTGTTTTGAGGGCGTGTGTTGTAATGGTTTTGTGTTGTGCTTTTCTCCAATTGTTTTTTTCTCTTTTTTTACATATTTTCTTTTTTTTCTATCTATTGTTGTATGTGTATGCTTGGGACCGTGTTTTGGGGGACGGGTATGTATGTATGTATGTATGTATGTATGTATGTATGTATGTATGTAAGTATGAATGCAAGCCTATCTATCATCCGGGTCGTCTCCGTGTGTCCGTCTGTGTGTGTGTCTGTCTGTTTGCACTTTTCTTTTTTTTTTCTTTTCGTTTGTGCTCACTTGTCTGTGTTGCACGCTACGTTGATTCTCTCTCTCTCTCTCTCTCTCTCTCTCTCTCTCTCTCTCTCTCTCTCTCTCTCGCTCTCGTTCTCTTTCTATGTGTGTGTGTGTGTGTGTGTGTGTGTGTGTGTGTGTGTGTGTGTGTGTGTGTGTGTGTGTGAAAACTCGTGTGAAGTATTTGTGTTACCAGATTTTTGTTCCTGTGAATGCGTCTGCGTGTGTGTGCGTCCGTGTGCATTTGTGTGTGTGCATGTGTGTGTACGTGTGTGTGTGGTGCTTTGGTTCTGGTCCATATGTGTTGCGCTGCGGCGTGGGATTGGATTGGGTTATGAATATTGACGCCGCCCAAGAGCCCAAAGGAAGTCGTCAAAGTGGCTGGAATTCAATAAAAGGTGACGTGCCGGTGTGAAGTTATTGAAGTTTTTCCCCCGTGAAGGATTGCAGGATTGAAATACTTCGTGCGTGCGTGTGTGTGTGTGTGTGTGTGTGTGTGTGTGTGTGTGAGAGAGAGAGAGAGAGAGAGAGAGAGAGAGAAGGGGGAAAGAGAGACTGGTAGGTAGACAGACAAACATACAGACAGGTAGACAGCTGAAAGGAAAGACGAACAGAGAGACGGAGACAGAAAATAAAAAGATAGACAAAGTTAGATAAAAGGATGACGAGAGGCACACACACACACACACACACACACACACACACACACACACACACACACACACACACACACACACACACACAAACGGTATAACATGCTGTATCAATAATTTGGCTCTTTAGGATTCCTATTACTCTTAATTGATTTCATAGCAGGAGTAAATGACATTAATAACATCACCACCATCATCACCACCATCACCACCACCATCACCACCATCACCACCACCATCACCACCATCATTATTACCACTATCTTGATTATTGCCAAAATATTTTACAAAAGAAAAAAATACTTTAATATTTTTTGCATCTTTTCCATTCCTCCTCCCCTCTCTCTCTCTCTCTCTCTCTCTCTCTCTCTCTCTCTCTCTCTCTCTCTTTTGGCTATTTTGAATACACAAATTACCCCCGAAAATGGCTTGATTCTATTAATTACCAGATAACGAAGGAAATCTCTTCACGCTTTTATTCTCCATCTTTTTTCCTCTCACTCTTTCGTATATCCATTATCTTAGCCATTTTTCATCCATCTTTCGTTGTCTTACTTATTCTCTCTCTCTCTCTCTCTCTCTTCCCTTCCTTCCTTATTTCCATGCATTTTTCCCTCGTTCCGCCTATCTTTTTCCCTACCAACCTTTGCGCGTTCTTCCTTCCCTTGTTTCTTCCTCCTCTCCCTCCCTTCTTCCCTTCCTCCTTCCCTCTCTCCCTCCCTCTCTCCCTCTCTCCCTCCCTCCCTTATCTTTTCACTTAAGTTTGTTGGGTAAAGTTGGTGGTCTTGAAAGTAATTTAAAATGCAATTAAAGACTTTTTTTTTTTTAGAGCGTATCAAGGTTGTTTCTTTTATATATACAGGTCTTCTCTCTCTCTGTCTCTCTCTCTCTCTCTCTCTCTCTCTCTCTCTCTCTCTCTCTCTCTCTCTCTCTCTCCTCATTTCTCTTTTCATTTTACTCCTTTTTTTCTCTTTTCTCATCTTTCAGTTAGTTTTAGTTTTATTCGTTGACTTTCATCTCTTCCCTGTGTTTTTCTTATTTTATTTCATTTATTTGTACATGTCTTCTCTTCTTCCTCATTTTTATTTTTTTATTTTTCATGTTCCTCCTTTTTTTTTCTCTCTTATCTTTCAGTTAGTCTCAGTTTTATTGGTTGATCTTTTCTTCCTCTGTGTTTTTCTTATTTTATTTCTTTTTTATTCATACAGGTCTTCTTTCCATCTTTATCTCTTTATTTTCTTTTCATGTTCCTCCCTCTCTTCTCCTTTTTCTCTCTTTTCTCATCTTTATCCTTTCAGTTAGTTTATCAGTTTTATTCTTTGACTTTTCTTTCTTTCGTGTTCTTTCTGCCTTGTTTCTTTTATATATATACATATTTTCTATCCTTTCTTATCTCCTTTTTTTCTTTCTCCTCCTTCTCTTCTTTTTTTTCTCTTTTTTCATCTCTTTCCCATCAGTTAGTCTGTCTATCAGTTTTATTCGTTGATCTTTTTTTTTTTCTTCCCTGTCTCTCTCCAGTCTTTCTGTCCCTTTGGCTTTCCCTTGCACCTTTTCCTCTCTCTCAAACTGACCATTTAACCTCACGTGACCTCTCCCGTGACTTGTTTGCTGGTTCTTTTCCTTGAGGCTGAAGTTTATTTATTTTTTCCTTTTTATTTAGTTTGAGAGGTTGTGTGGCTCTCTCTCTCTCTCTCTCTCTCTCTCTCTCTCTCTCTCTCTCTCTCTCTCTCTCTCTCTCTCTCTTTCTCTTCCAGAATCATAATGCCGATATCCAATTTGAATAATGCTGTTACTCTCCAGGGAGGGAGGGAAAGGTTTTGGGTTGTGGGGAGGGGGGCATGTGGGGGGCTGGTTAGAAAAGGAGAGAAGGGATAGAGGGGGGGCGGAGAGGCAGGGGGCTTCAGGGGACAGGATGGAAATGCGTCCCAGTGATTGGATGCAAAATGGTGGAAAATCTGAAATGGGGCAGAGTGACGTCATGACCGAGGTGAAAGATGATTGGTAAATTGAAAAATTGAAGCGTTTAACCTCCCACATGGAAAACTCTCAGAGGAAGACGTGAAGCGGGAACATGGCCAGATGACGGAAGGGAGGCGGGAACACAATGCGGAAAATGAGGGTGGGAGGGAGAGAGAGAGGGAGAGAGGGAGGGAAGGGGGGAGGAATGCGTGATGTGGTGACAGCAGCATGTGTTCGCAACTAGAGATGGGTCAGTGCATGAGAGAAATGTATGTGTGTGTGTGTGTGTGTGTGTGTGTGTGTGTGTGTGTGTGTGTGTGTGTGTGATGGTGGTAGTGTTGGTAGAAGAGTTTGTTATGCAAGGTGGGATGATGTTTGTGACTCGAGAGAATTCCGTGCTTGGTATGGTGACTGGCAAGGAAGGATGTATGTTTGTAAGCGGAGGAGTGATGGTACCCTTGTGTGTGTGTGTGTGTGTGTGTGTGTGTGTGTGTGTGTGTGTGTGTGTGTGTGTGTGTGTGTGTGTGTGTGTGTGTGTGTGTGTGTATTTTTTAAGTCTAATTGAGACGAAAGATGTTTTGGTTTTTGTATTTCTCGTTCACATTTTAGTATTAAGATTTTTGTTGTTGTTTACTCTTATTGAAGAGGCTGAATGAAATTATTTTGTATATTTAAATTTTCTTCAACAACAACAACAACAACAACAACAACAACAATATCATCAACAACAACAACAACAACAACAAAAATAATAATCACTATGTATTACCCAACCACCACCACAACCACCACTTTTACTACTACAACTACTACTACAACAACAACAACAACAACAACAACAACAACAACAACAACAACAACAACAACAACAACAACAACAACAACAACAACAACAACAACAACAACAACAACAGCAGTAGCAACAACAACAACAACAACAACAACAACAACAACAACTACTACTACTACTACTACTACTACTACTACTACTACTACTACTACTACTACTACTACTACTACTACTACTACCACTACAACCACCAGAGTAATAATAACGACAACAATGACAACATCAATAACACTTATTACTAATACCAATGCAAATAACGATAACAATTACATTAAGTATTCTTTTTGTGCATAATTCCTAAACGGTTTTAAACGCAAGTCGGCGCACACACACACACACACACACACACACACACACACACACACACACACACACACACACACACACACACACACACACACACACACACACACCGGTAGACGTGGCCGAAAATATTCCACGCGAGTCTGAATTCAAAATTGGCCCTTTGTGGTCCAATTGCCTTTTCACATCTAATTTGCAATGTTGATTTGGACCGCGGACGAAAGTTTGGAATTAGACTAACCTGGTCGTGGAAAAGAGGGCCGGCGATTATTTGGGTTGGATACGTTCATTTAGTGTGCTAATTCCATGATTGCTTTTTATTCTCTCTCTCTCTCTCTCTCTCTCTCTCTCTCTCTCTCTCTCTCTCTCTCTCTCTCTCTCTCTCTCTCTCTCTCTGAATGTCTATCTCGCCTTTATTCCTTCGTTCTCTTCTTTCTTTCGTTCATTCGTTCTTTTGTTCTTTTCTTTTGTCCGTGTTCCTTTATGTCTGTTCGTGTGTCTTTATCTTTTTCTTATTTGTATCTGCTTGTCTGTCTGTATGTCTGTATGAATAAAATACATACATCTATATTCATGTATATATTTATTGATGTATGTATTGTACTTTTGCCCAATTAACCTTTGATAATGATAAAATTGTCTGTCTGTACATCTGTCTGTGTATCTCTCTCTCTCTCTCTCTCTCTCTCTCTCTCTCTCTCTCTCTCTCTCTCTCTCTCTCTCTCTCTCTCTCTCTCTCTCTCTCTCTCTCTCTCACCCCGGGGCATTAACCTTACACTTAATACTCCTGTTATAACCTTTTCTCATCGTGCCGGGCGCCTCCCTTTGGCCCCAACGGCGCCTCTTTTTCCCCTTAATGGACGCCGCCCGCCATTCCATCGCTACCGTGCAATTTTCAGCTTAAATCACGCCACCAGCATCACCAGTAGCTCCCGGGGACAGTTGGGCGGCTCGGGGAGCCTGTGTGTGTGTGTGTGTGTGTGTGTGTGTGTGTGTGTGTGTTGGTATAATCAAGAGACGCCGCTTATTTTATCCCATGCAGGTTCAACGAGACGGAAGGAAAACTGCTCTGGATGGGGAGGACAAGCTGGGGAGGGAAGGGGAAGTGAGGAGGAGAAGGAGGAGGAGGAGGAGGAGGAAGAGGAGGAGGAGGAGGAGGAAGAGGAGGAAGAGGAGGAGGAGGGCAAGAGCGGCAGAGAGAGTGGGATAGGAAATGCATCTATAAACGCGGAAAACCAAACACTGTGAACGCCTTTCATGCGCTCCATCAGACAAAACGGAATCAAAAGAGATAGGATCGAGTAGCCTATTTAAGCGCGGAGATGGGAGATCCCGCCGCCTCAGGGATCTTCTTTATATACCCATTCCGGGGACATCCTTCCTCCCCTCCTCCCCCCACTCAGTGATGTCCCCATTATCGGTCAGGCGTAACCAAACAGCACTCACTGGCCGGCACAAGGGGTGCGGCTCAAGCTTGGTGTGTAAGCCTTTAATTCAATCCTGCTTGTCCCGTCGCGCAGTATCCAACCCAGGTGCGCTAGTCTTCTTCTTCTTCTTCTTCTTCTTCTTCTTCTTCTTCTTTTTCTATTTCCTCTCCATCTCCTTTTCGCAGAGTCCCCTTCAATTCTTTCTTTCTCGTGTATCTTCTTCCTTGCCGCAGAGTCGTTGATTGAAGACATAGTGACACAGTAAGGAAAAGATGCAGGAGACATACGTGAAAAGGGAAGGAGGGCAGGATGTACAGGAAATGAGTAACGTAAATGATTATGATGTCCCCTGATGTGTCCTCATGTCCCCCTAACCCCATTTCCAGTACTCAGCAGGGGTTGAGGGTGAAGAGAAGGGGAACAGTGGCTTAAGAGGAACTCGAAAACGGTACATTACGAAAGATTAAGAGGACATTGTGACAAGCAGTAAAAGGGAGAAAAAAACAGTGACGGCTGGTAAAAGGAAATCCTATCGTGTTCCTTTTTACGAAAACTTATAAGAGTGTACTTAGAAAATGCAGTTTAAAGAAGAGTAAAGAAACATATATTTAAGTGAATTTTGCTGAACTTCATAGAAACAGATTAATAGATAAATAGATAAATATATAAAGAGATAAAGAAATAGATAGATAGGAAGAAAGATACAGATGTTATTGTCAACACTACTTTCAGCAATGTCTAGTCTTATCACCACGACAAATTAACACACTAAAACTCAAATAATTCAAACGAAAATACGGAAAGAGAGAGAGAGAGAGAGAGAGAGAGAGAGAGAGAGAGAGAGAGAGAGAGAGAGGCAAGAAGAAACTTATCGGTGACACATTTACCATAACTCCAGTGAAAACTAACACGATCTAAACAAAACTATAGAACTCCAATTAAGAAATACGAAGACACAGGAGAGGAGCAGCTTGAACACACTTACTTACACACACTCACCAAAACGTCACTTAAAACCAACACTTTCTTAGCTACCAGAATAAAAAAAAAAAAAAAAAATCGTACAAGAAAGATTAAAGACTCGGCAAGAGAAACATAAGCTACACACAATTAACTAAGTATAGGACCCACCACCCGGGCGTACCTCGGAGGGTGTGGTGCAGCCGGCGCGTCACGGAGCAGGGCGGGAGACGAACGCTCACCGGAGGACATAAATACACCGATTCGATAACCTCCCCGGCAACTGTGATTACGTGCTATCTCCATAAGAGCGACACAAAGGTTGTTTTAAACCTATCACCGCGCGGCCCAGGCGGGGAGTGACAGACCAGTGAGGGAAGGATGGGAGATAATGCCACACACACACACACACACACACACACATACAGAGAGAGAGAGAGAGAGAGAGAGAGAGAGAGAGAGAGAGAGAGTGAGTGAGTGAGAGACGTTACTAGCTGTGGTATATATGTAGTGTAAACTATATTTGACTACGGTATTAATTTACCAATTTGCACTAATTGAATGATAAACAAATAGAGTCGTGGATAGACAAAATAACTGGCGAATATAGAGAGAAATGAGCAAAATAGATAGATAAATACACAGGCAAATAAATAAAATGAATAGATAGATAGATAGGTAGATAAATAAACAGGTAAATAGATAGACAGATTCAGGTTGGTGGGCACAAGAAACACACACACACACACACACACACACACACACACACACACACACACACACACACACACACACACACACAGGTGAAGGAGAGGCCGCCACTAACACGGTTTCGAGGTGATGAGTCTCAGGTAAAGTTGATTGGCGGAGCAACTTATGGATAAGGACTAATTTCCAAACCATTAGGACCGCCACGTGCTGTATTGGACTCTCTCTCTCTCTCTCTCTCTCTCTCTCTCTCTCTCTCTCTCTCTCTCTCTCTCTCTCCATTTTCCATCCTTTTCCTCAATTTGTCCTTCTCTTCATCCATACTTTCTCATTTTCTTTTCCTCCTCTCTCTCTTTCTCCTTTCTTCCCATTCTCTCTTCTTCTCTTCCTCTCCCTCCATTCTCCTCCTCTTCCTTCCATCCTTTCGTCCCTCCCGCCCTTACATGTGGACCGGAGAGAGAGAGAGAGAGAGAGAGAGAGAGAGAGAGAGAGAGAGAGAGAGAGAGAGGCAGGTGGCAGAGTAATAATTATTGGCTTAGTTGGGGTTAATTTACCATTTTCTTTTATTACGAGAGGGAGAGTGGAAGAGTTTTATAGCAATAATGGTGGTGGTGGTGGTGGTGGTGGTGGTGGTGGTGATAATTATTCGTCATTTTTTTCTATATTTTTGTGTGATAGTCTCAGTCTCTCTCTCTCTCTCTCTCTCTCTCTCTCTCTCTCTCTCTCTCTCTCTCTCTCTCTCTCTCTCTCTCTCTCTCTCTCTCCAACCTGGCAAGTCTGAGAAAACCACACAAGTTCTTATCGATTCTTCCTTCCCTCTTCTCCCTTTCATCCTCCTCTCCCTCTCTCCCTCCTTCCTTCCCCCCTTCCCTCCCTCCCTCCCTCCTCTCCACCCTCCCTCCCTCCTTCTCTCCCTCCCTCCCTCC
This sequence comes from Portunus trituberculatus, assembly GCF_017591435.1. NCBI lineage: Eukaryota > Metazoa > Arthropoda > Malacostraca > Decapoda > Portunidae > Portunus > Portunus trituberculatus. Next base: position 12,330,096 of record NC_059274.1, read on the forward strand.
CTCCTTTCCTGCTCTCCCTTCTTCCCTTCCTCCGAAGTAAAAAGAAAAGGAAAAAAAACTTACTCCTCTCTGATTGGCTGAATAAGAACGACCGTTATTCACTTATCTGAACTCGGCGCCCTATTGGTCGTCAGCCGCCCAGTCATCTAGCGTCCATTTACCATTCCTCCATTTCAAAATTCCCGCCAAAAGAGAGAGAACGGTTTGCATTCTCAAAAATTTTGTCGTTTTATCTCGACTAGTGGAGGTTCTATTGGACATTATTGGAGATCTCAGAGGACATCATTGTGGTTTTCAAAGAGGATTTTTCTTAAATAGATATTGGAAAGGAAAAGTGTTGTGGTTTCCAAGTAATTGCCGTTGTTTTTGTGAGGATATGGTGAGGATTTTGTAAGTGAAATTATTTATTGGGATTTCAATGGAAAAATTTTGACGAGGATTTTATTGATGTTTTCAAGGAGAAAGTATTGAGGTTTTCAAAGGGAAACTATTGAGGTTTTCAATGGAAGGTATTGTACATAGCATTCAAGAAAATTTTTTTGTGATCTTCAAAAACAGTTATAGGAGGGAATTATTGAAACTCTCAAAAGGAAAGTATTAACTCTTCGAGAAGATTTTAATCATTCCAGGAATGCTTAGTCGAGGAAAAAGAAAATGGCTCGGTAATATCCAGATACCTCATTTACAAACATCCCAACGCCTCCCTTGACAATTTTGAACGCGCTCTAGTGGAGAAAACTGAGATTTGCAATAGGTCTTCATTATTCCAGTAACAGACAAACCTTATCTACCATAAATAGGAAAAAAAAAATCTAGAAAACACGAGTAACAGTGATTTAAAGAGGGCCAAACATATATTCCCTGCGTCCTTTGCCGATATTCCTGATGAGAAGCCAAAGCATGAAGGAAAACAAAACAAAGGAGAATTAAGTGCTATTTTCTAAAGGACTTCACCACTGCAAGACGCCTTTATGTTTACTACCTCCCATTTGACTCTTATCGATCTCACGTTCATTTGGATTTACTTGGCAAGGTTTTGATGGTGTTTCTGTTGGAGGTCTTAGAGTGTCTTAGATATCTGTTATAGTAGAGGTGATTTTAGTGTTTTCAATGTGTGTGTGTGTGTGTGTGTGTGTGTGTGTGTGTGTGTGTGTGTGTGTGTCTGTGTATTTGTGGAATAGGAGTTTTAGTCTCTTTAGTGAGCTTCGAATATGTCTATACTGTGGTTATTTAGCTCTTATTTTTAAAGCATTGAA
>NC_059274.1:12333851-12336351 GCF_017591435.1 Portunus trituberculatus
GGAGGAGGAGGGAGAGGACGAGGAGGTTGTGGTGATAGTGTGTAGGGGAAACAGAGATACATGGCGAAGACAAGGGGAAAAGAGAGAGAAAGTGCTAGAGAAGAGGGGAGAGGAGAGGGAGTGTGAGGAAGAGAAGGGGAGGGAGGGAGGCGGGTGTGAGGGTTCCCACGAGGGATCTTACCCCATTTACCACACACAAACAGCATTTACACGCCCCCACACCCTCCCTTACACCCCCCTCCCCCCGCCATCACTCCCCTCCTCTTCCCTCACACGATCACATGATTACCCGCTCAAAGGCTCCTGATCCGCTAATATGATCCGCGGCGAAGCTGGCGGCGGCTCACACGGGGCTGACCCGCCTGCCCTGCCGCCACGCCGACACGCCTGGGGTTTGACGCAGCTCCGGGGGTCACCTTGTGGGGGGAGGGGAGGAGGGAGGGAGTGAATTGGGGCGCGGGTAATGGACCGAGGCGGTCATGCGGCACATGTGTTGGTGTTAGCGTTGTTATTGTTATTATTGTTATTGTTCTCCCAGGCTGTCCCACTAACGCGTCTCCTCCCTCAGGTGTGGTTCCAGAACCGGCGTGCCAAGTGGCGGCGGCAGGAAAAGATGGAACAGGCGCAGCTGCGGCTGCACGAGCAGTCTATGGGGCTGCTGCACCGGCCGCCGGGACCCCCGGGCCCCCTAGACCACTTCTTCCCGCCGCTGCTGCCGGGCCTGCCTGGCCTGCAGGGCCTGCAGAGCACCATGCCATCCATCCACGGCGGCCTCTCCAGCATGGGCGGCTCCGTGCCCTCCCTCCCTGGTTTCCTCACCCACCCACACGCCGCATACCCGTCCTACCTCACCCCGCCCACATCATCGGCTATGGGCGTCGCTCCGCCGCCCCCACAGGCAATAGCCGCCTCAACAGCACCTCCAACATTCACCACGCCTCCGCTGCCAATTTCTCCGCCGCTACCCCCGCCCCCTGCCGCCCAGGAGCGCTCGTCGTCACCCGGCAGCCCCGAGGAGGACCTGCGCTCCTCCTCCATCGTCGCCCTCAGACTGCGGGCCAAGGAGCACCTCGAAAGTCTGGTCAAGACCTCAGCTCTTGTCTGAACCTTCCCTCGCCCTTGCTATCATTCTCTGACGCGCCGCCCCCGAGGATTCGTGAGCCACTCCTTTCCCCGAGGCACTGCGTGGAGAGTCTCGGTCAAGACGCGGCTTGACCCAAGACTAGGTGGGCGTGCGGCAGCGGTGTGACACTGTGCCAAATGTGAACGCTGCTGCCGCTGCGAACACTAGTGACTTGTGTTCACGTGAATCAGAAGAAAATAGGAGACAAATTAAGGCCGGTCCGGCGAGCCTCGCAGGAAAAGACTCCAGTGAGAAGTATCTCCTGGCGGGCCGTGAAGGACGAACACTGAGTCGGCGCCACAGTGCCGCGTCTGGCAGCGGGACCCCTCCGGTGGGACCCTGCTGCCCCTCCTGCTCGGCGCGTCACGAGTGTCACAGTGTCCCGCTGCACAGGACACAACATTTTTCTCCGTGTGCTCCTGACTCCTTTTATTTTATTTCTTTATTTCCGATGACAAGGAAGATGGAAAAGTACCGGATTTCCTTCACTGTGACGCCCAGAAAGTGACGAGTGAAGCACAGACGAGCAAAACAAAACACACGTGCGATCTAAATGTCATGTTCAAACTCACCGGTGCACAGTCCCGTCAAGTTGTCAGTTTCCCCTTCCTGAAAACTTTACTCTGCAGATGATAATTAATAGATCAAAATGTATCTTTATGTTAAATGTATATATGGAGAAATAAGATGTGTATATACCATTACAGAGAAAACAGAAACGTCCTCCTCTTTTGTCGTCTTCTTCTTTTTATGGTTTCTTTTTTACCTGTCATGTTTTTGTAAGTGAAAATTCTCTCTCTCTCTCTCTCTCTCTCTCTCTCTCTCTCTCTCTCTCTCTCTCTCTCTCTCTCTCTCTTTTACGCGTAAGAAACCTGTAGTGGTTTTTATAGATATTTATATGAAATATAAAAAAACAGGGTATGTTGTGCATGGGCCCCGTACACCTCTCTCTCTCTCTCTCTCTCTCTCTCTCTCTCTCTCTCTCTCTCTCTCTCTCTCTCTCTCTCTCTCTGGCACAATAGCACATAATGACTATACATTCACCATTTCTGTTTGCTCAGGTGGCTTAACAAGACTCATTAGCAGGTGAACAAGCCCTTACCTGGGGGAGGGAGGGAAGGTAAGGTAAGGGGCAGGTAAGGAGGAGGAGAGAGTTGCAGGTGTTAAAAGTAGCATCAAATAGACGTGTATAAGACGAGATGAACCCCTGGAGGCGGTAAAAGAGAAGTCAATAGTTGGTTAACAAGGTGTTGTGAATGTGTATTGGAGGGTGTAAAAGTGTGGCAGGGTGTGGCAGGGGTGTAGAGGGGCCCAGTGTAGCAGTGTACAGTGTAAAGGCTTCTTAAGGTTTACGGTGTCCGCCCTGAGTCGCTCTGT
>NC_059274.1:12341351-12346351 GCF_017591435.1 Portunus trituberculatus
TGTCATGGTGATGTGACGATCATAACTTAAGTAGATTTCATGGATATTCCCTCTACCTCTTACACTTTCTCACATCTGATCGCTGCATGGTGTGTTCTAAAGTATGGTATTTCTTTCTCTCTCTCTCTCTCTCTCTCTCTCTCTCTCTCTCTCTCTCTCTCTCTCTCTCTCTCTCTCTCTCTCTCTCTCTAGGAGGTTGGCCAAAAACTATACATAAAATGGCTTAATTGCCATTCCTCTCTAAAAAGCGAGTATAAAAGGGATTCTATCGATTTGGGGAGTCTTCTTCTTCTTCTTCTTCTTGTTCTTCTTCTTCTTGTTCTTCTTCTTCTTGTTTTTTTTTTCGAGGTGTCTTTATGTTGTGTGCTTTCTGGGATTATGCTGGCACTGATAAGCTTCTCTCTCTCTCTCTCTCTCTCTCTCTCTCTCTCTCTCTCTCTCTCTCTCTCTCTCTCTCTCTCTCTCCTCCTCCTCCTCCTCCTCCTCCTCCTCCTCCTCCTTTTTCTTCTTCTCTCCTTACTCCTACTTCTTCTTCCCCTACTTCTGCTTCTTACTCATATTCTTTTCAACCTGCACTTGCATCGGCAGCATGACACACACACACACACACACACACACACACACACACACACACACACACACACACACACACACACACTTATAAGGCACACTCATGCATTACGAGGCTCGCCAACTTGTTTGTTTGCCGTAACTTCGCGTCTCATCATTTCCGCGTGACGCATTCTGACCCAAGGTTGTGGAGTAAGTGGCCGCAACTCCCCTAACTTGTCACCTTCCGGGCGGACGCGAGCCACCGCTGCCCTCCACTGCCTGACGTCACGCCAACTCGCCCGCCAACCAGGAAACGACGACTTAGGAAACTTATATTATAGCATCTGTGTCTCTTGCTGCCTTGTTCCTTTTCTTTTCTTTCTTCTTCTTCCTTTAACGTCATGATTTCCTTTGTGTTTTAATGTGACGTAATTTGGTGTTACGAGTGTCAAGAACCGTATTTCACCAAAGTTTTTATGTCTTTTTCTCTCTGTTGTGAACACTTTTCTTTTCCTTTTTTTTCATCTTGCTATAGTGTCATGATTTACTTTGTCGATTTTATTTCACGTAATTCGCATTTGGGATTGTTATCATTGTTCTCATTCAACCTCCTGAGTACCATGACGTTTATCCATATTCATTTTGCTTACTATTTCATGATCTTGTACAGCTTCAGAACTTATGTGGGGGATTAAAATAGTGAAGACTGTGGCCATTAATCTTCTCACCTCCATAGACTCTTCCTAATGTCAATAAAATGGTCTACTTGTACACAAATCTCGATGTAAAAATGTATCCCAGTATTTAACGGGTTAAAATAACATCGCCTTGTATTTTCGATATCTTTCTGTTTTTCTTTCATTATGTTATGTCATAATTTGTTTTGTTGTATTTGATTTGACGTCGTCCCTTGTTAGAAGATTTAGGAAACTCTTATTTCACGAGACTTAAATTTATAACATCTTTTTATTTTGCTGTGGATGCCTTTGTTGTTGTTGTTGTTGTTGTTGTTGTTGTTGTTGTTGTTGTTGTTGTTGTTGTTGTTGTTGTTGTTGTTGTTGTTGTTGTTGCTGTTGCTGATGTGATTCTTCTTTTTCTTCTTCTTCTTCTTCTTCTTCTTGTTTTTGTTCTTGTTCTTCTTGTTCTTCTTTTCTTCTTCTTCTTCTTCTTCTTCTTCTTCTTCTTCTTCTTGTTTCTTAGTCTTTTCTTCTTCTTGTTTTTATTCTTTCTTTTCTTCTTCTTCTTGTTCTTCTTCTTGTTCTTGTTCTTCTTGTTCTTTTCTTCATCTTCTTCTTCTTGTTCTTGTTCTTGTTCTTGTTCTTGTTCTTGTTCTTATTCTTGTTATTTTCTTGTTCTCCTTCATCTTGTACTTGTTCTTGTTCTTTTGTTCTTCTTGTTTTCCTTATTCTTGTTGTTATTGTAGTTGCTGCTGCTGCTGTTGTTGTTGTTGTTGTTCTTGTTCTTCTTCTTCTCCTCCTCCTCTTCTTCTTCTTGCCGTTACGTCATAATTTGCTTTGTAGTTTTGTTTTGTGACGTCGTAGTTTGCAGTTTGGATATAACTGTTCTTATTTCATCTTTTCGTAACGTTATCAAGGTCTCGTCACTTTTTTTTTCATATTTTTACATCATGTTCTCTTTCTTTTTTCCTTGTCTCCTTTTTTTTTTTTTCACGTCTTCCATCAACATTGAATTCATGATTTGCTATTTATATTTCGAGAAACTATTTTTTACTCTCTGTCGGTATAACACATGTCTTTCTCATGTTGTAAAGCTCTTTTGTTATTTTCTTCTTGTTACATTTACATTTTGATTTGCTTAGTATGTGTTTTTTTTTTTTTTGCTGTTTGGTTAAATGTCTGACTTAATTACATTTTCATATCATTTTTTTTATCAGTTTTTTTTTTTATTTCTTGCCCTTTATTTATTTACTTTTCATTAAGCTTTTTCTTTCTTCTCGCTTTGATATTTACTTCAAGTGGCTTTTAACGATCATAACCTTTTGTCAAATTTTGCTATTTTTTCTATTGGTTTAGGTAGCTTTTATTATGTTTGTTACTCTTCAAACACAGTGTGGATTTTGACTTAACCTTTATTTTCTTCTTCACATTTAGATACTTTGGGCAGTAAAATTTTCCGTATTTACATTATAATATGTTTCGACAGTTTTATCCTATTTTCCTTCCGTTTTATTGTCTCTAATTTTCACGTCTTAAAGTTCTATGTGGATATGTATTAATCTTTTCGTCTCTAGCATTTAAAACGAAATTATCTTATTACAACATTTTCATCTTTTCTAATTGAACTCGTTTCCGATTTTCACGTGTTGAAGTTCTATGTGGAAATGTCTTTACTTTTTTTTTTTTCCTTTTCTTCCTCGCATTGAAAAACTTGGATGACGAAAACGTCTTCTTATTGCAACATTTATTACCTTATTGAACTTGTTTCTTTCCTCTTCCTCTTCCTTTGACGTCACGTGTACTAATGTGACCTTAATCGCTTTTCATATAGTAACAAAAATGCTCTCCTTTCTTCTTCTTGCTTTCATTCTTTCACATTTGCGTCAAGGAATGTTTCGTAGTGTTTGGTAACGTATTTCTTCTTTTTATATATCTCTTTAATATAACAGTTTAATTTCCCTTTATTAAATTCTTTCTTTTCCACTTCATCTTCCTTTGTTGATACGTCAGTAATAGCGAAAAGAATAAAAGGACGGGGGGAGGAGGAAAAGGAAGAGAATATGGAGAAGGCGGAGGAGGAGGAGGAGGAGAAGAGAAGGAGAAAGCGGAGTATGAGGAAGAGAAGGAGGAAGGAAAGAAAACATAAAGAAAACGGAGGGGAAAGAAAAAAAAGCATAAAAGAACAGAAGACAAGAAAGAAAACCGAATAAAGATGTGAAAGAAAACACCACAAGAATGAAAAGACGAATCAGAAGAAGTAGAAGAAAGAGAAGAACCGGAAGATCAAGAAGAAGACAAAACCAAAGAACCAGAAGAAGAAAATACGAACATCACCCAATTCTCCATCGAAGGTTGGCCAAACAGAGGCGGCGACGCGTTCCTTTGAGATGCCGAAGCCTTTCCCGCCGTCAGCCACGCCGGGATATTGTTTAATCTGCAACACAAGGCTACGCGGCGCCGTTTTTGACTCGCTTGACGGCGTTTTTAGCGAGCCCCGTCCTTGTGTCATTATCGCGGGCGGCGGGGAAGGTAATGCGTTTTGGAAGGGAGGAAAAGGAGGGTCGCGGGGGGAGGAGGGGACCGGGTATTGTGTGCGGGGATCAGAGCGAGTGTCAAGGCAGTCTGAAAGATGCGCTGAGGACTTAATTTGATTGCGTGGAACTTGTTGTTTTGTTGTTATCGTAGGGTCGTGGTGGTGGTGGTGGTGGTGGTGGTGGTAGTGGATTTGTTGGTGGTAATTGTAGTTATGATGGTGGAGGTATAGTAGTAGTAATTGTTATAGTAGTAGTAGTAGTAGTAGTAGTAGTAGTAGTAGTAGTAGTAGCAGTAGTAGTAGTAGTAGTAGTAGTAGTAGCAGTAGCAGTTGTTGTTGTTGTTGTTGTTGTTGTTGTTGTTGTTGTTGTTGTTGAGTAGTAGTAGTAGTAGTAGTAGCAGCAGTAGTAGTAGTAGTAGTAGTAGTAGTAGTAGCAGCAGCAGTAGTTGCTGCTGTTTTTGTTGTTGTTGTTGTTGTTGTTGTTGTTGTAGTAATAGTAGTAGTAGTAGTAGTAGTAGTAGTAGTAGTAGTAGTAGTAGTACTACTACTACTACTACTACTACTACTACTACTACTACTACTACTACTACTACTACTACTACTACTACTACTACTACTACTAATTCAATTCTGCGTAGTGGACACAGAATTGATGCTACCAGACTAAAACATCAACTCCCTTCTTTACTCAACCTTACACCCTTTCCTAATTACCCACGTAATGAGACAGGTGAGAGACACGCCACCTTATACACAGACACACCTCCACACACCACCTGGCAAGACGAGACGCGGAAGAACATGTGAAATCCAGGAACTTTTAGCACCACTCAGCCTTAGACACTATACATGGGGAAGACTGAAGGTCATTTATATTACGAACATTTGCTGTATCTAATGGAGGAAAGTATGAGCGGACAGTATTGATTATTATTTCAACGTTAGAAGGAACGAAATAAAAAAAAAAAAAAATAGCGAGAGAATGCCCGACTGAATTTGCGTCCCTTAAGAGTGTAGTCAATTATCTAAAATTTAGGACGTGTTTGAAACCTCTTTCCTGACATAGATTAATTCTAAGGTAGGAGGGAATAGAGAAGCAGGCAGGCAGTGTAAGGGGCGGCACCATTACGAGGCCGTTCTTCGCTGCAAATTGAAATACATTAGTCAGTCAGTCAGTCACTCCAGTGTTGCCTTGTTTGTATTACTAGTGCTTATCAGTCATTGCCGGCCAGCTAACA
>NC_059274.1:12351351-12361351 GCF_017591435.1 Portunus trituberculatus
GCAGTAGTAGTAGTAATAGTAATATAAAAGTAATTGTGGTATACAGCAGCTCTCTCTCTCTCTCTCTCTCTCTCTCTCTCTCTCTCTGGTTATTTTTCTTTTGTTCATTCGTTGACCTTACATAATTTTTTTGCATATCCTTATGTTGCTCAATCAATGTTTTTTGTTTTGTATGTACACACACACACACACACACACACACACACACACACACACACACACACACACACACACACATCTACTAACTATACTTCACAACCAAAACAACTGCAAATCCCTCATTAAACTCATCACTTACCAACGAACCACCATCACCATCACCACCACCATCACCACCACCACCACCACCACCACCACCACCACCGTCGTCTAACAAGCCTGGTGGTCAGTGTTACATGAAATGAGGCTTTTTTTTGTACCGTTTTTTAGTCCCTGCGGAGTCACAAACAGCGACAGGACATCTATCAGTTATCACAATTAGGTAGAACTCACGAGCTTGTGCGACCGCGCCTCAAATTCCCACAAAGGACTGAAATACATTACTTTTTCCCGCTTTTTTATCTGGTTTTTGTGGATCTGTGCAGCGAAGCGACTCTCCCCGCGGCATCTGTCTGTGGCCGCGTAATTTGGATATGTTTACGCCAGAAGAGGTACGTGTTTATCGGCCTTGATGACCAAATGTAGTGTTCCTGGCTCGTCTTTCACTCCTCTCACTGCCTGTCTGTTTCTCTTTTGTTTCTTGCTCTCTTTTTCCTCCGTGCGCTGTTTCGTTTCTTCTCTCCATCTTCTCTTTCTCTTTTTCTTCCTTTTTGCCTCAAGCTTTGTTTCTATTTCTTGACGTATTCTTTTTTTCTTCTTATTTCTTGTTTTTTTTCTCTCTCTCTCTTGCTCTTCCTTTTGTTTCTTACTGGTTTTCGCTGTGTCCATTGTTCATCTTCTTTCTCTTCTCTTCCCTGTTTTATTTTCTTCCAGTTTCTTTACTGTTTCTCTTCTCCTTACTTTGCCTCAATCTTTTCCTATTTCCAGTCTTTGTTTTCATCCTTTTCTCCTCTCTTCTAATGCCTCTTGCCTATTTCTTTTTCACATTTCTACATTGTTCTTTTTCTCTTCTTTTCTCTTCTTTCTACTGTTCTTTTTCACTCCCTATCTTCTTCCTTATTTTCTTTTCTTTTTCCATTTCTTCACTGTTGCATTTCTATTCTTCTTTGACTCTGATCTCTTTCCTTCTCCTGGACAGTTCGTTTTTTTTTCATGGTGAAGGGAAGACTCAAAAAAAAAAAAAAATCTTCGTAACTATGGATATGCACGTTAAAGTATCATTACTTGACCATTGATTCATACCTCTTGTACGAAAAGAAAGAAAATATAGATAAACGAATGATTAAGGAAATGGATCAAATAAGTGGATCAACAGACGAATAGAATAGAAAGATATAAAGCCGTTCACAAGGAAACGTGTTGAGTGTATTCTAACGAACCATGCACACCGACAGACAAACTAACCCCTTTTGTACTGGGACATAATTGAACCATGACTTTTGGGTACGAGTAGACGATTTTATTCACATTAGGAAGGGTCTATGGAGGTCAGAAAATTAATGGCCACAGTCTTGCAGAAAATTAATGGCCACAGTCTTGCATAAAATTAATGGCCACAGTCTTTACCCTTTTAATCCTCACACAAGTTTCTGAAGCTGTATAAAATCGCCAAATAGTAAGCAGAATGAATATAGAAACGTGTCATGGTACTCTAGGGGTTAAGAAAACGTGTTAAAAGTGTTAAAGTATATTCTGACAGACATATTAATACGGATGGATAGAACAGTTGTCGCTGAATGATCCGTGTAAAGGTCAATTTACACACATCAGTGCCGTATCAGTGCCGCATCCGCTCAGTGTCAGTGATATCCGTGTTGTTTGAATGACGTCTATGCACACACATCCGTGGTGATGCCCTACAGCGTGAGACGGTGAGACCAATCAATGTCTTGCAGGATGGCAACGTGTGATGTGATGTGATGTGGCGTGGTATGTGGTGTGATGTGGTGCTGTGGTGTGGTATGTGGTGTGATGTGGTGCTGTGGTGTGGTATGTGGTGTGGTGTGATGTGATGTGATGTGGTGTGGTGTGGTGTGATGTGATGTGGTGTTGTGGTGTGATGTGGTGTTGTGGTGTGGTATGAGGTGTGGTATGGTGGTGTTGTGTCATATGATTAACTACATCAATTAATAAAAGAGTACTCACCATCTACTTTCATTTCTTCTCCTATTTTATTCCATATATCTTGCCTGAAATTGCTATCTATATATTTTGGCTGTGACAGATCAAAGAGAACAGGATGATTTCGCACCAATTCAATGAGAAGTTCGCCATCCATTGCTCAGCTCACTCATCGGGCGTCCGTGAAAAGTAAAAAAAATATCGGTGGCGACGATACTGAATTTCACGGAACGGATACATAACTGTCACTGAGAATCAAAACACGGTACTGCAAATGCCTCGGTTGAATTTGAGCGGCACTGATACGGCACTGATGTGTGTGAATCGACCTTAAAGGAGTCCAATCTACGTTTGGACTTCGGAGGCCCCTTAGTTGAACTTGCCTGGAGTCTTTTCCGCCTAAACATCGTGTCATATTTAGATCAAAACTGGTGGTGTCTTCTTGTCAGTGTCTGTTGGGTCTTTTTTTCACTTGTTGGGATCTTCTTGGGATATGGTGGGGTCTTGTTGCGACTTACTGAGGGTCTTCTTTCCTGGGGCCTGTCGGAGTCTTCTTGTTGGGGCTTTGGGGCTTTTTGCTGCGATTTGGTGGGGTCTTCTTATTTGGGCTTATTGAGGGGTCTTCTTCGTAGGACTTGATGGGGTTGCTGGGACTTACTGAGGGTCTTTTTGGTGGGATTTATTGGGGTCTTCTTGTTGGGACTTGATGGGGGTCTTCTTGGGACTTATTGAGGGTATTCTTATTGGGACTAATTAGGGTCTTCTTGTTGGAGCTTCGGGATTTTTTGTTGGGACTTGGGGTCTTCTTGTTGGGACTTGATGGGGTCTTCTTGTTGGGAATTGATGGGGTCTTGTTGTTGGGACTTGATGGGGTCTTCTTGTTGGGACTTGGTGGGTCTTCTTGTTGGGACTTGATGGGGTCTTGTTGTTGGGACTTGGTGGGTCTTGTTGTTGGGACTTGATGGGGTCTTGTTGGGACTTGATGGGTCTTGTTGTTGGGACTTGGTGGGGTCTTCTTGTTGGGACTTGATGGGGTCTTCTTGTTGTTGGGACTTGGTGGGGTCTTCTTGTTGGGACTTGGTGAGGTCTTCTTGTTGGGACTTGGTGGGGTCTTCTTATTGGGACTTGGTGGGGTCTTCTTGTTGTTGGGACTTGGTGGGTCTTGTTGCTGGTACTGGTGGGGTCTTTTTTGGGACTTAGTGGGGTCTTGTTGGGACTTGATGGGTCTTGTTGCTGGGACTTGGTGGGGTCTTCTTGTTGGGACTTGGTGGGGTCTTGTTGTTGGGACTTGGTGGGGTCTTGTTGTTGGGACTTGGTGGAGTCTTGTTGTTGGGACTTGGTGGGGTCTTGTTGGGACTTGGTGGGGTCTTCTTGTTGGGACTTGGTGGGATCTTGTTGTTGGGACTTGGTGGGATCTTGTTGCTGGGACTTGGTGGGGTCTTGTTGTTGGGACTTGATGGGGTCTTCTTGCTGGGACTTGGTCGGGTCTTCTTGATGGGACTTGATCGGGTCTTCTTCTTGTTGGGACTTGGTGGGGTCTTCTTGTTGGGACTTGGTGGGTCTTGTTGTTGGTTCTTGATGGGGTCTTGTTGTTGGTTCTTGATGGGGTCTTGTTGTTGGGACTTGATGGGGTCTTCTTGTTGGGACTTGATGGGGTCTTCTTGTTGGGACTTGATGGGGTCTTCTTGTTGGGACTTGGTGGGGTCTTCTTGTTGGGACTTGTTTGGGGTCTTGTTGTTGGGACTTGGTGGAGTCTTGTTGTTGGGACTTGATGGGGTCTTGTTGTTGGAACTTGGTGGGGTCTTCTTGTTGGGAATTGATGGGGTCTTCTTGTTGGGACTTGATGGGGTCTTCTTATTGGGAATTGATGGGGTCTTGTTGGGACTTGGTGGGGGTCTTCTTGTTGGGACTTGGTGGGGTCTTCTTGTTGGGACTTGGTGGAGTCTTGTTGTTGGGACTTGATGGGGTCTTGTTGTTGGGACTTGATGGGTCTTCTTGTTGGGACTTGGTGGGGTCTTTGTCTGAACGTTTTGGTGTGTTCTTTGTCTTACATAGTCATCTTTCACCTTCCTTAGTTGCAAGTCTGGTTCTCCATGGAGTAGATTGCAGCCCCTGACTTTCTATCTGTCCATTTCACACATCCAGCCTTTCACTCCAGCTTTAGCCTACACCAAAATTAGTTTCATAGATTTATCAACACTATTAGGTTAGGTTAGGTTAGGCTAGGTAAGATTAGGTAAGGTAAGGTAAGGTAAGGTTATTTCACACATCCAGCCATTAACTCCAGCTTTACCCTTCACCAGAATTAGTTTCAAAGATTAATTAACACTATTGGCATGATTTTCGCTCGTAAGGAAACTATATGTACTACACAAATTAAATAGACAAGCGGTAATAAGAGTGAGCACTTTTATTTACTGATTTTTAGCTATTAATTACTCTTCCTGATAGTAAGAAAAAATATATAATCTATGTAATCACAAATAGTCTTCATCTGTGTATATTCATTGTAGCAAAAATATTTCCTAGTGTATATTTGATGATATTTTTCATAACGTGCTTGTATGTGTTCTACAGCAAGATCCAACAGTGATCATGAGAGGGCAAGAATTAGGGATTAAGTTCAGTTAAGTTAGTTTTAAAATGATAGATGAAGAGGAAAATGAAATGGTATAGGACTGGAATAGACTCAGTAATTAGGTCGTTAGTGTTGAGTCAATAGGAAACATCAAAGGAATATTGGATGAGTTTATACGTAGATGAAGATGGCGGGTGAACAGAAATATTGATAACGTAGCTGCTGTGTCCGTGAACCTGCTGGCTTGTCGGAATATGCTTTACGTTCTCATGTTCTTAATATTTTTCTTTTCTTTTCTCTTTTCTCTTATTTTACCGAACCGCGCATCATATATTCCATCCAGATGAGTCTTTGTATATGATAACATACTGTATTCCCATCAAAATTTAATAACAGGTGCTAACAAGATGATGATGATGATGATGGTGATGATAATAACTTAGCTGTACATGTATCTTGTTCTTCGTGCACCAAAGCAAATGAAATTAAATAAATAGAACAGTTTATTAAAATGAGTCGTAATGCTGCACATATACTCCATTTTAAACCAAGGTGGATTCAAAATATGTGCTTCTCCTTCATCTTCCAATCAATTTTGCGTTTCAAGACAACAGCTCAAACGTGAATAGAAAAGAAACGGCACTCATCCCCATTCAGGTTAATCCTCTCTCTCTCTCTTCTACATTTTATCGTTTAGGGAAGTTATACATGAAATAGTTGAGGGCGCCACACTATTGTTCCAACTCTTCCACTTCAATTATGGATTTTAGCGCTAGAGTTAAATATTCCACAGCAAGGCAAGCTTCATTGATGCCTTCTCTTTCCCTTCATACTCCTTCAAGGAGATACACATACATGAAACAGTGAAAAATGTCCGTATCATAGGTCCCGTCCTGCCACCTCGAAACCTGAAGAGTCCCCCTTAAAATGAAGAACACCTGGCTGGACCACAAATAGCTAAGTTATCCATTCCGTTTTCTATAAAGGGGAGAGTGTCAGGGAGAGTTTGTGGGCGGGATTCAACTCAAGCTCCTCCTCTCACTCTGCTCCTCCCCTTGCCTACCTCCCTTCCCTCCCACTATACCTCCCAATGCCCCTGTCCCTCCGGTCCTCCCCTCCATGTCTCTCCTGTTCCCTAAGCGACCATTTTCTTTGGGTTTCCTCGCGTCACAGAAAACAGGCTTATAGTTTCCTACCGTTAGCGGGAAACTATTGTAATGTTTAAATGGCTTTTTTAAGATATTATTTCTTATAGTAAGGAATCACGGAGGAACTCAGTGTAGTCGTTAAATTGGGGTGTAATTAACCTATTCAGTACCATGAGGCATTTTCATATTGATTTTGCTTACTATTTGATGATTTACACAGCTTCGGAAACTCATGTGGGGATTGAAATAGTGAAGACTGTGACCATTAATCTTCTCACCTCCATAGACCCTTCCTAGTGTCAATAAAATGGTCTAATCGCACACAAATCTTAAGGTAAAAATGTGTCCCAGTACTGAAGGGGTTATTATAAGTTGTTGAATTGTCACATAATACGGTGTTGTTATTATTGTATTTTGTATTTCATTATCGTAGTGTATTATTATTTCGTTATTTTATTTTTGCTTCTCATATTTTCTTATATTCTTTTGTGTCTTCTCATTTAGGACTCGCTCTTTTTTGCTTTTCTTCTTCTGTTTTCTCTCTCTCCCTATGCCAGCATCTCTCTTGTATAAAATATGTAAGTCAAGACAGAAAAAGTAGGAAGATTACATGGGAAAGGTGAAGAAAAATATTGGTGTCAGGAATGATTGATTTAAGGTACAAGAATGAAGAAAGATTTAATCCAGAAATAAGAATGTTACGATAGAAGGAAGGAAGACTGGAATGAAAAGGAAAGTTAGAATAATTGGAAGGAAGACATGAAGAATAGATGAAAGAAAGACGAGAAAGAAAGGATTAAAAACGAAAAGAAAGTAAAAAGGAAAGAGATGAAGAACCAC
This sequence comes from Portunus trituberculatus, assembly GCF_017591435.1. Classification (NCBI taxonomy): domain Eukaryota; kingdom Metazoa; phylum Arthropoda; class Malacostraca; order Decapoda; family Portunidae; genus Portunus; species Portunus trituberculatus. The sequence continues at coordinate 12,358,138 of NC_059274.1, forward strand.
ACACACACACACACACACACACACACACACACACACACACACACACACACACACACACACACACACACACACACACACACACACACACACAGAACATATTCACAAGTATGAAGACGAGTTTCTTCATTCCGTAGATTTCTGCTTGTCTGTTAGTTTTCACTGTAAAAAACGAAACTGTTATTGAATAGAAAAATATACGATTTGTCGAACCGAAGTATAAACAGAAAGAGAGAGAGATAGATACTCGTAGAGAGAGAGAGAGAGAGAGAGAGAGAGAGAGAGAGAGAGAGAGAGAGAGAGAGAGAGAGAGAGAGAGAGAGAGAGAGACAGCGGGATGAGGGAGGGACAAGACCTGGGAAGAGGAGGAAGGCCAAAAAGAAAATGAAATGCGGGAAAAACTACAAAGCAGGATCAAGGAATGAAAAAATATACCTGGAGAGAGAGAGAGAGAGAGAGAGAGAGAGAGAGAGAGAGAGAGAGAGACTGACTTTCCATGCAGTTAAAGATGAAATATTGATAATGGTAATAATAATAATAATAATAATAATAATAATAATAATAATAATAATAATAATAATAATAATAATAATAATAATAATAATAAAAGAGACAGAATAACAGGAACAACAGAAAGAAAACAAGACAGAACTGATAATAATGACGAAGAGTAGGAGAAAATTAAAAAAGAAGCAGGTGAATGCGAGAGAGAGAGAGAGAGAGAGAGAGAGAGAGAGAGAGAGAGCTCACACGGCAATCGGCTGAAGCGGAACAAACAGACCACCACTGTTATAAAAAGAGAAAAGTCAATTGTATAAGAGGTTTACTGCAGATCAGATTGTCATGGTGTCCCCTCCCTCCTCTCTCTCTCTCTCTCTCTCTCTCTCTCTCTCTCTCTCTCTCTCTCTCTCTCTCTCTCTCTCTCTCTGTTAGGGAGATTTCAGGTATTTGTTTTCTTCCGTCCAATGATGTAGAGAAAAAAAAAGTTTCGATTTTTTAAGTTGAAATATAAAGAATAAATACACAAAGCAGCAGCAGATTTTTTGGCCCTCTCGAAGATTATTTTTTTCTTTTCTTTTTCTTTTTTTTATATAACTTCATCATTTTTCACTGTCATAATTCAGTAGAGATACTAATACTCTCTCTCTCTCTCTCTCTCTCTCTCTCTCTCTCTCTCTCTCTCTCTCTCTCTCTCTCTCTCTCTCTCTCTCTCTCTCTCTCTCTCTCTCTCTCTCTTTACAAGGATTACGTCACTCATCCGCTTCTCCTTTTCTCTCCCTTCCCTCCCTCTTGAGAGCTTCCCTCCCTCTCTCAGCCCTGCCTCTTCACTCCTGCCCCTCCCAAAGCCAGCCGCTGAAGGGCGTGAGAGTGTCGCCACCTCGAGTGTTGATTCCTGGGCGTCGAAATTGAGCTTAAAATTAGTACTTTTATCATGTCTTTGATGTTCCGGTGCCGTGGCCTTACATCCGCCCCTCCTCCTCCTCCTCCTCCTCCTGTTCCTCCTCCTCCTCTTTTTCATAACTCTTCTCCCTCCCTCTTCTTTTCCTCTCCCGCTGTCTGGCATCTGTCACTCGCATTCAGTCAAGTAATAAGAACATTTTATTTTTTTCAGTCACGGATATTTTGAAGGGAAAATTAATGATCAGTGCGTGTGAAGTAAAGTTAGTATTTGCTGGGTTGTTTCTTGCCCTCTGCTCTGTTCATGATATGCTCGGCGATGGTGAATGTAAATTGAAAGTGTATATTCTAAAACTTACTTATGTGTTTACTTATGTGTGTGTTGAAGGCTTCCATGCTATGTCCTTCATCAAATTTCTCTGTCACGTAAATGTTTCCCTCACACTGGTAACTCATAATGGTTAAATTTGATGGAGAATAAGAATAGAAGCACACTGTATTCTCAATCTCTCATGTGTCTCTTTAATTTTTTCCTTAAAGTATCTCCATGAATTCTTGTTTCACCTTAACCCTTTCAATACTGGGAAGCTTTTTTTTACCATGAGTTTTGATTATGATTAGACGATTTTATATACATTACGAGCTGCTTATAGAGGTCAGAATATTAATGGTTGGAATCTTCACTATTTTGATCCCCACATACGTTTCTGAAGCTGTATAAAATCGCCAAATAGTAAGCAGAATGAATATAAAAACGCGTCATGGTACTGAAGGGTTTAAAAGCTTGATTCTTATTTTCAGTTCCTAATGATGTCTTTGACGATGGATTCGGAATAAAATTATGGTATATTGTGTGTAGATATCTCTCATCTCTTAAAATTTCTACACAATATCCTTCTTGCATGTTTCCATCACCTGAATCTCTACCCCCCCTATATTCAGTTCATAGCGATGCCTTAGTATACGTTTCCCTCATCACTCACTGTGAGACACCTTTACTTGTTCCACAGCCATATCTATATATTTGAACTAGGGAGAAATTGTATTGCCAACTTTCTTGTAGATGTATATAAAGGTTCACGGATTAGTTCTGGTGCTGATAAATGTCTCATATCGCAGTGAAAGGATTAACAATGGATGATAATATGAATTTCAAGGTAGTATATTCTAAAACCTATTTATATATATTTTTTTCCAGATATTTACTTCTTCTAGTTCTTCTGTCACCTCAAATATCCAAATTAAGTTCAGAAATATATCTTAACATAAAGGATTAGACCGTTCATTGATGAGTATTATAAGACAAAACAGGTTGATATTTGTGTAGGTACATTTTTATTCAGCGACTACTTTTTGCAGCTTTCCTTTCTTCTTTGTGTTCGTATGTTCACACAATCTTGATGGTTATTCATTGATCAGTGTAGTGCTCATTACAGAGATACAAAAGTTTACTATTTCTTCTTCTTCTTCTTCTTCTTCTTCTTCTTCTTCTTCTTCTTCTTCTTCTTCTTCTTCTTCTTCTTCTTCTTCTTCTTCTTCTTCTTCTTCTTCTTCTTCTTCTTCTTCTTCTTCTTCTTCTTCTTCTTCTTCTTCTTCTTCTTCTTCTTCTTCTTCTTCTTCTTCTTCTTCTTCTTCTTCTTCTTCTTCTTCTTCTTCTTCTTCTTCTTCTTCTTCTTCTTCTTCTTCTTCTTCTTCTTCTTCTTCTTCTTCTTCTTCTTCTTCTTCTTCTTCTTCTTCTTCTTCTTCTTCTTCTTCTATATTGTAAACTTATTGGTGCCTTTCTGAATTCTTTTTTTCCCTCTCAATAAAGAAACTTTGT
>NC_059274.1:12366351-12376351 GCF_017591435.1 Portunus trituberculatus
CGGAGAGAGAGAGAGAGAGAGAGAGAGAGAGAGAGAGAGAGAGAGAGAGAGAGAGAGAGAGAGAGAGAGAGAGAGAGAGAGAGAGAGAGAGAGAGAGAGAGAGAGAGAGAGAGAGAGAGAGAGAGAGAGAGAGAGTGGGGGAGGAGTTGGGGCAGGTAACAAATTTTACCTTTTTAAGAAACTGTGAAATATCTTTAAAAAAATCAACAACAATAAGAACAACAGCAACAATAGCAGCAACAAGAACAGCAACAGCAAGAACGATAACAGCAACAAACAGCACTGATTCAGAAAACGCAGTATACGTACAGTACATAAACCAATTAAATCACTAACTAAAACAAGCACACACACACACACACACACACACACACACACACACACACACACACGTAACAACAAACAAAATGGACACATACTTTTTACTCGCCTTCCCTTTTACCGTTCCTTTTTTGACCCTCCTCCCTCCCTTCCCTTAACCTCTCCCCTTTGCCTCGCCCCTTTCCCCTCGCCGAACGCTAAATCAGGATTGCACAGTCGCCTTAACTGAGCCACTCCAATACCTGGGCTGGATCTAATCAGCGAATCTATCTCTATTTTACATAAATCGAGTATTACCTTTGGATATTGGACCGCAATTGAATGTTGTTGCAGATATTGTGTGGTGGAGAGGGGAGAGGGAGACAGGAGGGGAGAGTGAGGGAGTGACTAACGAGGAGGGCAGAGAGGGAATGTTATGAGGGCAGGAATGAAATGAACTGCAGAAAGAAATGAAAAAAAAGGGGATGATTTATTGTAGGAAAGATACTGGAATGGAAAGAGATGTTAATGGGGTGGTAATAGTGAAATGGATAGTCGTAGTGGTGGTGGTAGTAGTAGTAGTAGTAGTAGTAGTAGTAGTAGTAGTAGTAGTAGTAGTAGTAGTGGTAGTAGTAGTAGTAGTAGTAGGTGGTGGTGGTAGTGGTGGTGGTAGTGGTGGTGGTGGTGGTTTTAGTGGTGGTGGTGGTGGTGGTGGTGGTGGTGCAGGTAGTGGTAGTGGTAGTAGTAGTGGTGGTGGTGGTGGTGGTGGTGCACTAGCAGTGGTGGTAGTAGTGGTGGCAGTGTTTGTTGTTGTAGTAATGAAGTGGTAGTGGTAGTAGCAGTAGTAGCAGTAGTAGTGGTAGTAGTGGTAGTAGTAGTAGTGGTGGTAGTAATAGTAATAGTAGTTGTAGTAGTCGTAAAAGTAGCAGTAGCTGTAGTAGTAGTTAGTAGTAGTAGTAGGCAGTAGTAGCAGCAGCAGCAGCAGCAGTAGTAAGAGAAAATAACCTAAAACTCAAGTCAAAGGAAATCGTGAAGGTTCTATGTAAAATGAAAGCAAATACCAAATATATAGAACAGGCAAGTGAGTAAAGAGTATCCAGCGAAAGAGTATATTCTCACACGCTTCATTAACTTACTCACAAACCAAAAAAGAGCCACGGGAGGAAATAACCTTTGGGAGAGCAAATTTCACTGTTTAGAATCGACACTTTTCTCTCTCTCTCTCTCTCTCTGCCTTCGTTTTCTATCTCAGGTACCATTATTTTGATTTATTTGCACTAAAACACTTATAAACGTAACCAGAAAATAAATAAAATAGCTACTGAAATTACACTGTTTAGAATCGATACCTCTCTCTCTCTCTCTCTCTCTCTCTCTCTCTGCTGTTTTTTTTTCAAGTATACACTATAATTTTAATTAATTTTGCACTAAAACACTTAAAAACGTAACCAGAATATAGATAGAATAGTTACTGAATAAATAAAGAGTCTAGGAGGGTTTGGCTCCTTCAAGACATCTGATACAAGCTCTCGGACACACGTATCACTTTGTACCGCTCTCGGGGAAGCTAAAAATGATACACAACACCTTAAAGTGAGTTAGGTTCTGGCCTGTTCACTGTTTAGAATCGACACCTCTCTCTCTCTCTCTCTCTCTCTCTCTCTCTCTCTCTCTCTCTCTCTCTCTCTCTCTCTCTGCCTTTTTTTTATTTTGGGTACTTTTGTTTTGATTTGTTTTCTATTTTTATTCTGGTTTATCTATTTATTGTTCTTTTTTTTCTTTTCTTTTTTGTTTAATCTGATTCAGTTGGTCTACTTTTTTCTTGCTTTCCTTTCTGTATTTTTTTTATTGTCGTACGTAATTAATTGCCTATTTTTTTCTTATTTTTCTCTGTTGTTGTTGTTGGTGGTGGTGGTGGTGGTGGTGGTGGTGGTATTTTCTTCTTCTTCTTCTTTTTTTTTTTTTTCTTCTTCTTCTTCTTCTTCATCTTCGTATTCTTCTTCTTCTTCTTCTTATTATTATTATTATTATTATTATTATTTATTATTATTATTATTATTATTATTATTATTATTATTATTATTATTATTATTATTATTATTATTCATCTTCATCTTCATATTCTTCTTCTTCTTCTTCTTCTTCTTCTTCTTCTTCTTCTTTTCATGCTTCACTTACTCCTTCCACGCAGATAAAGTGGATATTGGTGGAATGTGTGGAGAGAGACGAGTATGGAGGCGAGATGTGGAGTGTGTGTGTGTGTGTGTGTGTTTCACTGTTTGATCTGCTGCAGTCTCTGACGAGACAGCCAGACGTTACCCTACGGAACGAGCTCAGAGTTCATTATTTCCGATCTTCGGATAGGCCTGAGACCAGGCACACACCACACACCAGGACAACAAGGTCACAACTCCTCGATTTACATCACGTACCTACTCACTGCTAGGTGAACAGGGCTACACGTGAGGAGACACACCCAAATATCTCCACCCGGCCGGGGAATCGAATCCCGGTCCTCTGGCTTGTGTGTGTGTGTGTGTGTGTGTGTGTGTGTGTGTGTGTGTGTGTGTGTGTGTGTGTGTGTGTGTGTGTGTGTGTGTGTGTGTGTGTGTGTGTGTGTGTGTGTGTGTGTGTGTAGCAGTCTGATGGTGGAATTTAGCTAGTCGTGGATGAGGTGGAGAAGAAAGGCAAGGCTGTGGTGTAGAGAGAGAGAGAGAGAGAGAGAGAGAGAGAGAGAGACGTATTTTTGAACCTAATTTTCCTTTAACACTTTCACTTTGAACATCTTGAGTAAGGCGAGAATTCCAACAGAACCTCATTCCTCTATTATCTTTCCTCCATCCTTCCTTCTCTCCTCCCATCCTTCCTTACCTTCCCTCTTCCCTTAGCTCCTTCCATCCTTCCTTCCCCTTGGTCTCCTTCCCTCCTTCCCTCCTTCTCTCCTGATATCTTAACTGCCCGAGCTTTTAACACCAGGATTACTCATGGCTTTTAGCTGTGAGGCATGTAGGACAAAAATATCCTTACCCACACTCTATTCCACCTGCAAACTCACCTCTATGCTCAAGTAGCGGAGGGTCTATAATGCTGCTGGTTAGTCTTGTCTTCTTGCGTCTCGTGGGTCCGCTGTCTCCACAATTCTTGCTCGTCTCGTGGCAAGAAACCAAATATGTTAGGTCGTACAAGGCATTTAATTATTGTGATGAGCTTACAGCCTCGCCCGGTTCCTCGGCCTCCTGCATAATCTACTCCTTTAGCACGACTTCAATCCCTTGCCTGAGTAAAGTATAAGAGGAGGGAGGTTACAGGGTGGCAAGGAGGTGGTGGTGGGGGTGGTGGTGGTGGTGGATGCAAGGTACCGGGAGGACTTAAAGTATATCTCTTTTCCTTCCACTGAAAGAAGAAACATAAAAGAAATGCTGTCTTCTCTGCACTTCCTCTACCTGGGAGGAGGAGGAGAGGGAGGAGGAGGAGGAGGAGGAGGAGGAGGAGGAGGAGGAGGAGGAGGAGGAGGAGGAGGAGGAGGAGGAGAAAGAGGAGGAAGAAGAAGAAGAAGAAATAGAAGAAGAAGAAGAAGAAGAAGAAGAAGAAGAAGAAGAAGAAGAAGAAGAAGAAGAAGAAGAAGAAGAAGAAGAAGAGTAGGAGGAGGAGGAGGAGGAAGAGAAGGATTCCAAATAAGAGTTACATAATGGCTATGAAATTACCCTCCAAATGGTTAGTAAGGAATCGAATCGTGTCTATTTGTAGGAGCATCATGACCTAGTGGTACCTTTTGATCGCGTGTGACTTCCGATGCTCCTCACGCCGAGCAAGGGGGCAGAGACAGACACCCAGACAGTCCCCAGACACCCAGACAGCGACAAGGAATAAAGATGTTAACGATAAGCGAAGACAAGCAAGTAAGGAATGAAGAAAACGAGAAGGGAAGAGAAGGAGAGAGCAGAGGCAGAGGGGGCAGACGAACTAAGGACGGGGAAGGGAGGGAGATAAGAAAGAGAGGGAGAGAAGGAGGGAGAGAGCAGGTCAACACAAAGCCGAGGATTTCACAAGAGACTGAACAGACACTAAGCACGCTGATGAAGGCGTCTGATCACCTTCACGGGTCTTGCTGGGACAGGGAAGGCGGGAGGCGACGGAGGGAGCCACGGGGAAGGCGGGCCGGGAAGGCGAGGAGGATGGATAGAGACATGGAGGTATGGAGCGGTGGACTGGGGTGTTAGAAGGCAGAAGGCGCAAGAGGGGCAGAGGAATTTGTGAAGGCTGGAAAATAGGTAAGAAAAAAAAGGTATGAAGTTATAATAGAGAGGCACTAAGAGTAATAGAAAAAATTCGAGTGTTGGAGGTACAGAGGGTGATTTTTGGGGATTACAAGAGGATTTTGAGGTGATGAGAATGAGGTGCGAAAATAAAGATCAATTGGTCATGGAGAGACACATGGGAGAGTCAACAAAACGTGGGTGTAAAAATTGCTAACAGTTCAGAAATAGCTTTATGGAGACAGAGAGGTGAGATAAAATGAAAGAGCATGAGATACAGAAAAAAAAGTTAATTGTTTATGAAATAGGAAGGTACATGGAAGAAAAAACAAAACATGTGTATAGGAATTATGAATGGGATTTGTTGAGGGTTTAGAAAGGGATTTTGGAGACAGTACATGAGAGAAAATGAAGGAACATGAAGTATGAAAAGTTAAATTGATTATAAGGAGGCACATGGAAAAATAAACAAAAGAGAGGTAAAGGAATTGTAGGGGGGGGTGTTGTGGATGGTTTAGAAAGAGAAGTTTTGGAGACAGTAGATGAGAGAAACTGAAAAAGCATGAAGTACAAAAAAAAAAAAAGTTGAATTAGATATGAAATAGGGAAGCACATGAAAGAATGAACAAAACGTGTGTGCAGGAATTGTTGAGGAGTTTGTGATGGTTAAGAAAGATGATTTTTTAAGACAAATAATAGATAAAAAGAAAATGAAGGAACATCAAGTACGAAAAAAAGTTTAATTGGTTATAGGAAGCACATAAAATAATAAACAAAACGTGTGTGCAGGAATTGTTGAAATGTTTGTGGATGGTTCAAAAAGAGAGGTTTTAGAGACAGTAGGTAAGAAAATTGAAGGAAAATCAGGTAAAGAAAAAGGTTAAACTGGTTATGAAATAGAGAAGCACATAAAAGAATAAACAAAACGTGTGTGTAGGAATTGTTGAGGGATTGAGAGTTCAGAAAGATGGTTATTGTAGACGAGTAGATGAGAGAAAAAGAATGGGTTGATTCTGGCCAAGGAGAGAAAAGGTACAGGGGAACAAAGAGAAAAACAGTTATAGGAGCTGTCGAGGGATGTCTTTGCCTCACCTCCATGCCTCACCTCACCATCATTTATCTCCCCTTCTGCTCCCAACTATGAAAAAAAAAACTCTTATGTCTGCCTTCTAGAATCTCAGTATACCTTTAGACCGAAACTCCATGCCTCTGTTCTCTCTTTTGCCTAGTCCACTGCTCTTTTCACACATCTCAAAAAGCAAAATAAGAAAGAAATACTGTCATTCCAGCTTCTACTGCAGCAATTAGAAAACTGGAGAGGCAGGAAGGTTTTTTGGAGGGAAGATGAAAAAAATGTGATGAGAGATATATGGAGAGAGATACAAAGATAGATATTTCATTGACCACATCACAGCACACAGCATGATTCCAAAAACTAGCTAGATCAAACAAATTACTCTTATACAAAGCATACTAGACACAACATCAGGAACATACAAGACACACACACACACACACACACACACACACACACACACACACACACACACACACACATGGGAAGGTTAAGTTGTGTATTACTGTACTGGAAACTGGATGGATAGTATTTCTTTTCTTTTTCCTTTTTCTCTTTAATATGTGAGAAAGGAGTAACGAAATAGGCACTAGGAAAGAGAGAAGCATGAAGATATGGTGAGAAAGTATACTGAGATATTAAAAGGAAGGCATAAGAGGGGCTACTTTTTTTTTTTATCTATTTCCTTTCCTTATTTTTTTCATATGGAACAGGAGGTGATTGAAATGGAGGTGAGGTGAGCCGTGGAGGTGAGGGGAAGAATTACTGAAGGGAAAAGAACCAGGGGGGAAAAAAAAATCTTCACTAACACGAGACACAATAAAGGACTCCCATCGACTCCTCTGGTCCAGCTTCAGCCTCTTAGTTCAGGAGCTTACTAACAAGGGAATCATTTGGGTTGAATAGCCTACAAAGTAACAACGGAATTGGTCTATTAGTCTCAACAGTTCTTTGTTTGGTACGCTCCCAAACGAAAAGCAACCGCCAAAGTGAATTGTGAAGACTAATCACGACTTGAGTACTTTTGTTTGTAACCTGGCTAACGAATAAGGGCGACTGTGCGCATAGAACTGGCCCTAACTCATCTTTCTCTCTCTCACCAACACAATACTGCTTCTCTTACTAACCTAACTACATGCTTTCCTTTCTCCGGTTACGACGCTGTCCATAACTTTCTGATAACTTTAATCCTTATCTTATTGTAATGCAAGATTTAACCACTATCATACCTGTGAAGTCTTACGTTTTGTTTTGTTTTTTTCTGCGTGTCTTACGTAATTTCTATGATTTTTTAGTCTTGCGGCGTAAGTTGAAAATCTTGTTCTTTTTGTCCGCTTTCGATGTTTTTTTTTCTTGTGTGTTTTTTTGTTTTAACTCATTTCAAATAAATTAGTTTTTTCAAGTGTTCTATATATGACATCCACAACACATCGGAGTGTGCTTCCTTCAGTTCCTTGGCAGTGATGATAGGGTCTTTTTCACTTCACGCTAGTCAGTCCTTGGGTGTGTGTACCTTTTCCTATGGTTTGATTATCGTTTTATACACAAACTTATGGTCTATAACGTAAAATTTTACGGCAAGACACCGCAGTGGATTGACAGGTAGGTATGCAGCATCTTCACTCCTGCCTGTTTCTCTATTTCTATTCATTTATGACCTGAACGTATTTAAGAAGGTTTCAAGACATTTATCTAATCTCTTTGCTCTCTTAACCCTTTTCAGGAACTGGCATCTCGGTGGGCCTTTTCTTTAATTAATCATTTTGTTGCCCTTGGTTTTTCTCTTCTTACATGAAAAAAAAAGTATTTCACATGTTTATGCCTCGTAGTGTTTCATATTCTGTCCACCCTAATGATGCAAAGGTTAACCAGTATCTTCACTCCTTCGTCCCTTTCACTAATAAGCCCTGAACTCTCCTCCTGTCTCAGTATTTTCCCGTGAATATTACTGCTGGTGTTTCAAGAAAGGAGTATCAAAGCACCTTAAAAAAAATCTAATGAATTTTCCTTTTTCCTTCGATTTTCTGCTTGTTCCTCCTTTGTATTCTTGAACGGAATTATATAAGACTTTTCTCTACCTCTGTTTTAGTTATGAAATAGGGAGGTACAGGCGAGGGGGATGGATAGAGACATGGAGGTATGGAGGGCTGGACTGGGGTGTTAGAAGGCAGAAGGCACAAGAGAGGCAGAAGAAAGGAGCAAAATAAGATACAGTAAGGAACACAAAGAATATAAAAGAAGTCTGAAAATTAAATGCATACTTGACTAACACCATTATGTAAAAGTGACGGAAAAGTGAATATCGAAGTAAGTGAAAACCGAATAAGGAAACAATAAAAAGGAAATAAAAGAAAGAAAAGTGTTAGAAGCCACGACCTTCAGTGTATGCAAAAAATAAAAAAAAAAGCTGATGAAAATGGAAAATAAGAAAAAGATTAACGAAAAGAAAAGTATATATAAAAATGCATATAATTAAATTTTAAACCAGTAGAAAACGAAAATATGTGGAAAACGAAAAAGAAGATAAAAAAAAAATGAAAGACTAAATTGTACAAAGAGATAAACTATAAAATTAATCAACAAAAATAAAAAAAATAAGTAAAAGATTAACGAAAAGAAAAGAGAAAAAAAAAGAAAATACATATGATAGATTTCAAACCAGTAGAGAACGAAAATATGTGGAAAAAGAGAAAGAAGTTAGAACAAATGAAAGACTAAATTGCACTAAGAGATGAACTATAAAATTAATCTACAAAAAGTAATGAAAAGTGTCCCAGGTGCTTGACAGAGGGAAGGCGAAAAAGGCAAATTGTTCCCACCGACACTCCCTTTTGAAATATACAGGAAAATTGGATGCGTAGGCAGGAGAGAGAGAGAGAGAGAGAGAGAGAGAGAGAGAGAGAGTACCAGAATGAGGAAGACTAACAAAAAAGAAGATGAAGAAGAAAAACGAAAAACGAAGAGAAGAAGAAGAAGAAAAAGAAGAAGAAGAAGAAGAAGAAGAAGAAGAAGAAGAAGAAGAAGAAGACGAGGAAGAACGAGAACAAGAACAAGCACAAGAAGACAAAAAGAAGAGGAAGGAATAAAAAGGAACAAGAACCAGAACAAAAACAAGAACAAGAACAAGAAGTCGACAAAGAAGAAGAAGAAGAAGAAGAAACAACATTAACACCACCACCACCACCACCACCACCACCAACAACAACAACAACAACAACAACAACAGGGGAAGAAAAAGAAGAAGGAAGGAATAAGAGATCAAATATAAGAGAAAACAAGATCTTACAAGAGATTTCAGTGGCAGAGACGGAAGAGTTAGAGAGATAAAGAGATGGACGAGAGATAGAGAGACGAAGGAAGGTGAAAATATAAACAAAACATCCTTTCCCCACGTCACCTGTGCTTACAACTCACCTGAGCCTGAGCACCTTCATTAGGGAGGGAAGGAGGGAGAGAAAGGGGAAGAGGAGGCGTGGATGAAGTAAAAGGAAGGGCAAAGATCACGTCAGAAACACACAGATTTTCATTTTTCACAAGACAACTCAATTTTGCGATTTTGTTGTGTGCTTAATCGAGTTGAGGTAACACTCTTATAGTCAGATGTGCAGTGGTGGGCTGTGTGTGTGTGTGTGTGTGTGTGTGTGTGTGTTTTAGTGTCGACCACCTTACAGCTATCTATCCATCCACTATTTTTTTTTTCTGTGTGTATGTTTTTTTTTCTTATCTATCGGTCTATTCATCCGTCTGTCTATCTATATTCATTCTTAACTTGCTCATTCACCAATTCATCAGTTTTCAATTTCTTTTTTTTTTTTCACAGATTTACTTAATACATTCTTCAATAATTCTCTTCATTCTTTTACCTTTACTTTCAATTACTATTTTTCTCGTTTCCTCTTGTTTTCTCTTCCCGTCCATTCGTTTGTAATTTTCTTTTCCCTTTTATTTTCCTTTCTCTGTCTTCCTTTCACTATTATTCTCTCTCATTCCCTTCTTTCCCCATCTCATTCCCATCCCACCACATTTACAAACACGTCAAGACCTCCATTTTTTGCATACCTTCTCCCATCCTGCTCTCCCCACACGACCCCCCATTCCCCAGGCAGGTGACGGCTCTTATCTGGCTCACCTGATAACGCTTCATTAAGGTGACTCGCTAGGACGCAGGTATTAAACTCACCTGGGCGCCCACACACCTGTCTTATTAAAGCTCAGCGCCGGCAATCGTGTACCTGCTTTGTCGAGAGGTTTGTTTCTGGTGGTGGTGGTGGTGGTGGTGGTGGTGGTGGTGGGTACGGCAGGAAAGGGACCGGATTGGAGAGGAAAGGGGAGGAGGAAAGGGAACGTTGGTAGAATGCGATTGAGATAA
>NC_059274.1:12381351-12383851 GCF_017591435.1 Portunus trituberculatus
TGTGGTCTGAAGGTGGCTTGAATACCGCTGGGCCCTCTCTCTCTCTCTCTCTCTCTCTCTCTCTCTCTCTCTCTCTCTCTCTCTCTCTCTCTCTCTCTCTTTCTCTCTCTCTAAGGCAAGTATGGTTTTATGAAAAGGCACACAGGAAGCAAAACAATGAAATGAACTTAAAAAAAGAAAAAACTGCCCTTTATTCACTGCTTCCCTGTATCAACTCTATAATTGTGGTGTTTGGACAAGGTGATCTGTAGCCAGCCAGTCGTGTTCCCAAGTGTTTTTCCTGTTAGTAATGTAGAACCTGTAAAAAGAACAATTGAAAAAACACTGCATATTCATTCTAAGCATCTTTGTTTTCTTTTTTCATTTTCTTAAGAAACGATGGGAATTCTGGAAAAAATTGTTTATATTTTTTTCTTTTTTCTTCTTTCATCTTGTTTTCTATGGTTTTTCTTCATTATTTGGTTTGTCACCTTAAATTTTGTCGTTTGTTGTAGGAAAAAAGGAAGAAGAATCATAGCTTATGTGCTTATATCAATCATACTTTTTAAAGAAACACACACACACACACACACACACACACACACACACACACACACACACACACACACACACACACACACACACACACACACACACTCATAACTAATGCATCAAGATAAGAAAAGGAAAAAGAAAATCTGAAACATATTTATACCTCATTATTTTAACCAGCAGCGAAAATTGAGGAAAAGAGAAAACTCACACACATACACACTGACACACAGACACACAAACTATACATTTACCACAAACCTTCACACTTTTCACAACACTGGTCACCGTGTTCTGGCGGGTGGCCGTGAGCAGTGTGGCGAGGCGGTGGTGTTTTCCCTCAAGGCTTCACTCAATTCAATGGTAACGTGAAATTATCTGATCCAATGGTCAGATACATCAACAAAGGGAGAGTTTACTAACAGGGACAGCTGTCTCGACCTCCTCCTCCCCCTCCTCCTCTTTCTCCTCCTCCTCCTCCTTCCTTTATCACTCCCTATGCCCCCTTTTCTTTTCTTCCCCTTGGCATGACCCTTCCTTCACCTCTTCCTCTCTCCCTCTCTTCTATTAGTTCCCTTTCCCTTCCCCCTTCTACTTTTCTCTCCCTCTTCTCTTCTTATCTCTTCATGCTGACCACAGTATCATTTTTCATACTTATACCTTTTTCGTCCCCCCTTACCTACTCCTCCCCCTTTTTTTTATCCATGTTTCCATTTATCCCTGTTTCGTGCCCTTCCCTATTGAATATTGTTACATATTGTTTGTTATTCTCACTCCCAGCTCCAGGCTTTCTCATTTCCACTGTTTTCCTGTCTGTTATTCCTCTTAACACCAATCCTTCCCTCCTTCCTTGCCTCCATTCCTCCAGGTTTCCTCTTCCAGTTTCTCCCTTTACTGGAATGTGTTACTGAACCATCTCAAAGGCAAGAAGGATGAAGAAATACAGACGAAACTCCCCACAAATCCCGATAAATTTACTGCGAAATGAATAGACACAACGTTTGAGAAATTTGAAACGCGCATCGTCATAAAAGAAACCGAGTAATTCTGCGGCAAAATGTAAATAAAGTAATAAATAGATAAAAAAAATTAAAAAAGAGAAAAGAGCCGAATTTTGCGTCGAAGCCGAAAGCTCCCCCGATTCCAACATTCCCTCATATGTAGACTTGGGGTTGAATGTTACTTGTGTCTTTCCTGCAGGTTCCTCCGAGATCAAGCGGGACGTAAACCTGCAAAAACCTCACCTCACATCTCAGCCTCTCGTGTGCCTTGCCCCTAGAGCGGTTTTCCCTCCAGGCTGCACAGGACAGTGGTGCCTCGTGCCCTACCCACATTGCAGTAATTGACCCTCACATGAACACTGAGGTTGGTGCGTGCCATAACAATTTTGCTGAGGAGTAATTAAGAGTGTTTCTGAGCAGAGCTGTCTTGATTACCACCTCTCTCTCTCTCTCTCTCTCTCTCTCTCTCTCTCTCTCTCTCTCTCTTATTTTTTGTATTTGTATGTGTTCTTTATAATTGTTTTTTGTGCATATTTAAGGCTTGTTAGTTGTTGTTGTTGTTGTTGGTGGTGGTGGTGGTGGTGGTGTTGTTGTCGTTGTTTCTGTTGTTGTTGTCGTTGTTGTTGTTGTTGTTTCTGTTGTTACACCTGCCTTGATGATCTTAATTTTGATATCACCATCGTTTATCGCTTAATGTCCTTTTAATACACACACACACACACACACACACACACACACACACACACACACACACACACACACACACACACACACACACACTAACAGCATAACCAGCAACATGACGTCCGTGTGAGTTGTTGTCTTTAATACCCGCCGGGAATGAAAACTATCTCTACATCTCATTGTGTGAAAGAGCGAAAGAAAGCGAGAAAAAGGGGAGAGAAGGAAGGAAGGAAGGAAAGGGAACACAGACTCTCTCTCTCTCTCTCTCTCTCTCTCTCTCGTCA
>NC_059274.1:12388851-12431351 GCF_017591435.1 Portunus trituberculatus
GACCTGAGAGCGGCGGTGCGGCAGCTGAGTGGGTCGTTGGCAGCACCAGCGGGTAGTTTTCATTCAATTGGGCATAAATCTGGGAAAATCTGAACGTCCTTTGGTGAGGGGAAGCGAGGGGAGAGGGGAGAGAAGGGAGAGGAGAGGGATGAAGAGGAATAGGATGAGAGGTATGAAGGTGAGAGGAAAGGAAGGGGAGTGAAGTGAGAGGAATCGAGAGGAGAGGTGAGGGAAAGGATAGGAAAGGTAAAGGATTGAGTGGAAGGAAAATGAGGTGAAGGGAGGGAGGAGAGGGGAAAGGGAAGAAAGAGGGGAAAGGGAAGGAGAGGTGATGAAAGGGAAATAAGTGAGGAGATAAGATGGAAGAGGTGAGAGAAGAGGACAAAAATAGATGAGAGAGAGAGAGAGAGAGAGAGAGAGAGAGAGAGAGAGAGAGAGAGAGAGAGAGAGAGAGAGAGAGAGAGAGAGAGAGAGAGAGAGAGAGAGAGAGAGAGAGAGAGAGAGAGAGAGAGAGAGAGAGAGAGAGAGAGAGAGAGAGAGAGAATATAGGTTAGGAAGGAAAGAGGTTAAAATTAGAATTGTAAGTAAGAAATTGAGAAAAATAAAAGAAGAAAATTTGTTAAGAGAGAAAAGAGATAATATTTTGAAAGGAAGGAAGCAAGAGATCTGACAAAAGGACGTAGTGAGTGAGTGAGTGAGTGAGTGAGTGAGTGAGAGAGAGAGAAGTAGGTTATACAGTGTCGTCCTCAAAGAAAGGAAGGAAGGAGGTAGGGAAATAAGGAGGGAAGGAGGTAAGGAAAGAAGGAAGAAAGGAAGGATAGATTGATTTGTGAAGGAAAAAGAAAGAAGGACAAGAAAATGATAAAAAAAAATAACTAAGACAAGTAGGTTATACAATATTGTCCTCAAAAAAAAAAAAAAAAAGAAAGAAGGAGGTAAGGAAAGAAAGAAGGGAAGAAGATAGGAAGGAATTAAGGAAGAATAGAATATATGAAGAAAAAGAAAGAAAGGACAGGAAAACAACAGATAACAGAAAGAAAGGTTAGAGATATAAGGTAAAGAAATGACAAAGACAGCATATTGAAAACTAAGATCTGAAGAAAGACTAAAAAATAAAATGAATGCAGTGACGGAAAACAAGAATTGATAATGTGATAAAAGACAGAGGGGAAAAATACAAGGAAATAAAGGAAGAGGAGAGGAAAATAGGGAGGATGAGCGCAAAATAATTAATCCCCAACACAGTATATTCACCCCTCTGTATAAATAGGTCATCCCCCTCACCTCCCCTCACTCCCCTTCCCTCCCCTCACTTCCCCTCCCTTCCCCTCAGGCTCCCCTTTATCATCCTTCCGTTCCTGTGCCCTGAAGCGTTAGCCTACCTCCCCTTACTCCCTCCCCTTACCTCACCTCCCCTCTTCTCTCCCTCCCTTTCCTTCCCTTCCCTCGTGTCACATTGTCTCATTGAACATCCTCCTCCTCCTCCTCCTCCTCCTCCTCCTCCTCCTCCTCCTCCTCCTCCTCCTCCTCTTCCTGCCACGCTGAGATCAATTATATCATCGTGGGAAATTCCTGGTATGGTAGACTGTGCTCGCCTCCTCCTCCTCCTCCTTCTCCTCCTCCTCCTCCTCCTCCTCCTCCTCGATTCTGTTTGCCTCCGCTTCCCTCTGTCTGTTGTCACTATTATTATCTGTCATCATGTGTTGTCATTATCATATTCCATCTTCCATCACTTTATTACCCTCGTGTGTCTCCTCAGTGGCGGCTTTGTCTCAGCGCTGTGTTCCTTTACGGTGTGAAGTTACAAGGCTGTGGGTTTATTAGTGCTTGTGCTTCTCCCATTAGCTCTTTGTCTTCTTGTTCTTGTCGTTCTGTGTGGATTCTTTGAGCCTTTTCCTTCTTGTTTTTTTCTCCCTTGTATGTGTTTTATTTTTATCTGTATCCTTACCGTTTACTCATATATCTCATTTTCTTTCTCTTTTTCTGGTTGAGGAGGAGCCTTATTATGTATTATCCCGTCTCTCCCGCTATCAGGTACCGTAGAAAAGTCACCAGAACAGTCAAGAAAGGACCTCGAGGTATGATACAGCTTGGACTTTCTTTGCACTCCTTTGTATGCCTCCTTCTATACTAACTCTTTCACCCTTCAGCCCTTCATCACCACGACCGCTACTTGAGTCACACCATTCATACTGCTTGGACTTCCTTTGCATTCTTTTGTATTCTTCCTCGTATACTAACTCTTTAACCCTTCACCCCTTCATCACGACCACTCGAGTCACTCTCTACCACCTCATCACAGCCAACCACACTAAATTCCTGCCAATGAAGACTTAATACATCCTCTGTGAAAGGCAGGGAAGGCAATGGCAGCGGCTGTGGCGGTGACGGTAGCGGTGTTGGTAGCAGCGTTAGTGTTGAGGTGGGCATCGCATCAAAGAGAGGAGAGAGAGGCCGAAGTTAATGGTCGCTATTGTGTCTGAGTCTTTATTATTTTTGTTTACAAGTTTCACTTCGCCTCAACGTGCGTCTGAGTCCTTTGTTTCTGCGATGAATGGCGAGACTCATTTACTCACGGGCCGAGCGAAGATTTCCTCACTCACACAATGGCGTCGCGTTCATCTCTCACAGTGCCGCACAAAGGAACAGCCAATACCAGCTGCCCCGAGAGAGAGAGAGAGAGAGAGAGAGAGAGAGAGAGAGAGAGAGAGAGAGAGAGAGAGAGAGAGAGAGAGAGAGAGAGAGAGAGAGAGAGAGAGAGAGAGAGAGAGAGAGAGAGAGAGAGAGCATATCCAAGACAACACACATGACAAGCTCTGTTGAAGCAGGAAAGCGACAAAAGAACATCGGTCAATAAGTGATCACAGCAAACCTAACAAACGTAACTCCCAAGCCATTAGAAGCCAAGCCAGGCCGGCGGCGGCGGTGGGCGGCGAGGCGGAGGCGGATGAGGGATGAGGGATGAAGGATGAGGTATGAGGATGGCGGTGGCGAGGAGCACAACGTAAAGAGGACGGGATTACGATGCAGGAATAGTGATTGTGTATGTGTGTACCGTCACCACCACCACCACCACCACCACCACCACCACTATACTCATTTCTCATAAGGGAACGTCAGGATGGCATGGTACTATAGCTACTACGACTACTATGACCACTGTAACCTCCATCCAAGGCTCATTAATATCGCTGTCGGCAGTGTTTACATCATAAGCCTCCATCACACACACCTCTGCTTCCTCTCCGTCTCTCCACGTGTACTCCTCTCCCTCCCTTCCATTCCCTCCTCTCCCCTTCAATGTCATTCTGTACCCATCACCCCCCCACAATCCCTCTCAGTGCCCATACCTCCCCTCCCCTCTACTCTTCTCACTTGCCGCGCTTATCCGTGTCCAAATCTACCTGTGGTTATTATTTTTCTCTCTTTCTCTATCATATTCGCACCTCTGTTAATGTTATCACTGTTATGAGAAAATTTCCAATGGTTTCTTTACATTTCCAGTTTTTTTTTTCTTTATCTCTCTTGTCTTATCTATGTTCTCTCTTGGTTATTCTGTTTAATTGCACATGTTTTTCATACGTTTTTTTTTTTTCTGTCACATCATCTTGGTCTCATAATTCAGTCACAGCACACGTCTTCCGCTCTTCTGTATACTCCTTTCCCTCCCTTCTGTAAACTCCCTTTCACGTGTACACACTCATCCCTTTGTCTTTTCCTTATATAGCATGTATATACTTGTTGTGAAAATAATACTGTAAGTTTCCCTGCCTTTCCATTCTATAGCTTCCTTTTTACCTGCATTTCTTCGTCAAATTATACCGTCATTATTTCCCTTCCTTCCTTCACACACACTTGCACCATTACCACCTTTCCTTCATTACTTCCTGGCTTCCCTTATTCCCTCATTATGAAGTGCCTGGCGGAGACAGAGAGAGAGAGAGAGGAGGGGAAAGGAGAGGAGGAGAGTAGAGAAGGATTAACTAACGTGAGAGGGAGAGGGGAGGGAGAGGGAAGGGATCATACCTGTCTCTTATCACCGTTATCACCTGTAAGAGTTAATAATGAACCGCATTTGATTATGATAATGAAGCAATTAGGTCCGGCGAGCGAGCAGGCAAACAAGATTGGGTTTATGACACGCTGTTATGAGGAGACTGAAGCGCTTTGCCAATATTGGACAATCTTAACACTTACTCGCGCCGGAAGGGGGGAAGGGTGACGGGGTGGCCGGGGTGATGGGCTGACGGGTGACCGGGTAATTGGGTGATACAAGGAAAGGGTGCAGGGTAGACAAAGGGATGAGTGTGTACACGTGAAGGGGAGTATACAGAATGGGGGGAAAGGAGTATATAGAAGAGCGGAAGACGTGTGCTGTAACTGGATTATGAGACCAAGATGATGTGAAAGTAATGGAGAAACTAAAGGTAAAAGGAAAATGACGACCGGAGAAATGGAAAATATAAAAAAGGAAAGGTAATATTGTAAAAGAGTATTGGTGTAGATAGCTTAAAAGAACAAGGTGGGGTGAAAATAATGCGTGAACTAAATGCAGAAGGAAAAATAAAGACGGAAGAAATAAAAAGGAGAGAGAAGTATAAGTGGAGAAATAGATGCTAGTGATAGATGAAAGAATACAATCATCTTAAAGCAATGCAAAAGAGAAGCTAAAAAGAAAAAGTGGGTGAAGGAAAAAGAAAGGCATTATGGAAGAACAAACCATTAGCGGGAAAGAAAACGAAACTAAAAATGAATGAACCAAGTCGATATCAAAATCATGCAAATTCTGAAAAAGGGAAAAAAGATAAAGGGGGAAAAATTAAAGAAGAGGTTAATACAAATGGGTTAAACCAAAGAACGAAGTATCATCAAAGGAGAACAAAACCTAAAGGATCTACAAAAAAAAAAAAAAAAAGAGGCGGAAGGAAAGAGCAAGAGAAGTTCTGAAGAGGACGAGACAGGACGGAAAGACAGAAGCGTTGAGGAGACAAGAGGAGAGGGCAAGAGAAGGGGAAAAACAGGAAAAACAGAAGTAAAATAAGGGAAAAGGAAGAGATGAGAGGACACGACGGAAGGAAGGAAAGGGTGGGAAGAGGGAGATGAGTGAAGGAGGGAAGAGGGAAGAGAGTGGCCAGGAGGGGAAGAAAAAAAGGGAGGAACAGGAAAACACAAGTGAAAGAGGGAAGAGTGAAAGAGACAAGAGGACACGGAGGGAGAAAGAAAGAATGGGAAGAGGGAGAAATAGGAAGGTAAAGGAGAAAAAAAGGGAAATGAAACAAAATCCTTAAACTGAAGAGAAGATTGAAAAAAAGTAAAGATAAAATACTAAAATATAATGAAAATAAAAAAAATAAACTAAAACTGACGGTATTCTCTTCATAAAACCGTAAAAAAAAACAGCCTTCTCCCTTCAATACCGTGACGCATTTCTATATTCATTCTGGTTACTATTTGGTGATTTTATTCAACTTCAGAAACTTATATGGGAGATTAAAATAGTGAAGTCTGTGGCCATTAATCTTCTGACCTCCATAGCTAGTGTCAATGAAATGGTCTAATCGTTCGCAAATCTCAAGATAAGAATGTGTTCCAGTATTGAAAGGGGTTAAAACTAGTGTAACTTCAACCAGAGCCTTTAGAGTGCAGTGGAGGTGAAGTGCCGCGCAGAAGTGGTTCAGAATTTTGTCATAAGGTTGAGGCACACCAAAATCTAACACACACACACACACACACACTCTCTCTCTCTCTCTCTCTCTCTCTCTCTCTCTCTCTCTCTCTCTCTCTTTCTGTGAGATCTGCATTAAATAAACCTATAAACCTCTTGTCAGGGAAAACTGAATGGTGAAATTATGTGGAATTGTAACACAGATTACTAGTTTATAGACACTCACCTTTTTATCAATACGTAGAATAAAATACACATATAAAATGGGAAAGCTGGATTTATATCTGGACTGAGAATAAAAAGAAATTATCAGATATAGAATAGAAACAATGATATACGACTCTTTGTTGTCTGACAGAGGAAATTACATACATAGAAATAGTAGGAAGACAAACGGAGGTATTCATAATAAGACAAATAAGTGCAACAGACATCTTTATTCATGGCTGGAGCCCTTTTAGAATATGTACACATTCCTTAGCACAGTAACACAAGTAAGGTAAACGCGCCGCAGCAAGAGACGCCAGAAATACAGCGACACGAGGCGAGGGGTGGTAACAACTCAAGCTTAGGGAAAGGGTTTGTATATGTATGTTATTCTACCATTGTAACACCGACCTGTGGAGAGAGAGAGAGAGAGAGAGAGAGAGAGAGAGAGAGAGAGAGAGAGAGAGAGAGAGAGAGAGAGAGAGAGAGAGAGAGAGAGAGAGAGAGAGAGAGAGAGAGAGAGAGAGAGAGAGAGAGAGAGAGAGAGAGAGAGAGAGAATTATCACTCACATTCATGCATCAACTCATCACTTACAATGCTATGAACTGTATTTTTGTGTAAGAAATCACGTCAGTGTAAAAAAAAGAGGAAAAAAAAAAGACCCGTTGACAGTATAAAATAAAAAGTCATAGGAAAAGAGAAAAAAATGCAAATACAAGTTGACTTAAAACAATATACATTTTTATACATTTTTCCAGAACACGCCTGAATCCGACTGCTGAGTAAACAGGTATAAGAAGAGTCTACGTATTTCCAAACCTTTACATACGATTCACTGCTTAACCCTTTGAGTACCGTGACGCATTTCCATATTGATTCTGTTTATTAGGTGATTTTATTCAGCTTCAGAAACTTGTGTGAGGATTAAAATAGTAAAGACTGTGGCCATTGATATTCTGACCTCCATAGGCCTTACTTAATGTCAATAAAATGGTCTAATCGTACTCAAATCTTAAGGTACAAATATGTCCCAGTACTGAAAGGGTTAACTTGATGTATGATACAAGATTTTGCTATTACCATTTGTTTGATCGAGTGACCAGCTGATGCATGAGTAGAAGCAGTGGTTTTACATGCGATACTGTAGAGAGTGTACATACAAAACATTCACTCGACAACACAGTATCTCGATAAAATGACAGGAAAGAAGCGAAGGTGGAGAGAGAAAAAGTAAGACATAGATCACGATTAAAGAGAGTGAGATTATCAAAAGTAGGAATAACAATAGAGGTTGAGACTGGGTGAAGTATTGGCTGCTTTATTTGAGGTTAACATGGGTATATAGAAAACGGGATATGATTGTAGTGTCGTTGGTGGCCGTTGCTCACAAAGTTCTCGGAAAATAACGAAGCTCCCCCTTGACCTCCAGACTTCCAGGATTCACCACATTAAGAAGCCTCGGTCCACATACTGCCCAGAATTACACTTAAACTCCTTATATATGATGTATAACTCTATGTTGGTTGTCTGGTGCTCAAAGAAAATGGGTGCACGTTAACTATACTGCAAAGAAGCCTGGTTGAAGGGGGAACCTCGCTATTCTAAACAAGTACTATACGGTAACAAAGCAACAACTACATGTGGGACCTCTAGCGGGAAGAGAGAGAGAGAGAGAGAGAGAGAGAGAGAGAGAGAGAGAGAGAGAGAGAGAGAGAGAGAGAGAGAGAGAGAGAGAGAGAGAGAGAGAGAGAGAGAGAGAGAGAGATTATGAGTAGTTGAATTTCTAATATACATCAATATATACACCTATTTTTTTCTTCCCATTACACCGGTATGGCCAACAAAGGGACGTGGTTAAATGCACTAAGTAACATGGCCCTTATCCTCCAGCCTCGGCCCGTCGTCAGCCTTGGCCACCTCAGAGTCAAGAAAGGGTTTTACTTCACACTCAAGTAACGTTTGGAGAATGAAAACCTTCTTGTGTGGAGTTGGATCACACAATACACACAAACACACACACGTTCATTAAAAAAGGTGATGATAATCGTGAAATAAGAGTGAATGGGTTTAGTCTTAGAAGAATTAATAAATGTCTCTTTCTGTTACTAGGAGAAGGTGACGTGACTCCAAGGATGATGAAGGGCAGGCGGTAGATAATGATTACTCTCCTTACTGTTTAGTGTTTGAGTGCTTTAATGTGTCTCCTGTGTTCTCTCTCCCTCAGGTCTGCAGCACAACGCACGGGTTTCCAGGGGTGAGTGTTCTGTTCTCTGTTCCTTTCCTGTCTGTATTTTGTCTTTATTTATCTTTTTCAAGAGGGTAAACACTATTTTTTTTTATTGTTTTCTTTTTATACGTCGTCGGTTTCATGTTATATTTTTTTTCTACGTGTTTTCTTCAGAGGGAGGCGAAGAGCAGGGTAAGAGATCAAGTTTCTGATAGTTTTAAGCATAAAACTTCCTTTCTGGCAATGATCGCGATATTTTCTTTACGCATGTCTATGGCGAAAATGCCACGTTTTCCTTTTGTTATCCTTTCTTCACTGTGTTGTGTTTCACTCTTTCTTTAGTCGAATGCATCTACAGAAAGCCACACACTCACAGTTGTGGGTTCCTGCAGTGCGCAGTGGGGGTCACGGCACTTTTGGTCGTGGGCATTACATCACCTACACGACCCATATTCTGAAACACTTCCACTCTGCACATAACATTATACTTTCAAAAGCTCTAGGTGAAGCTATACACTGGTTTTTGAGAATATTTTTATGATTCTAGCAAAAGATTAACAAGGTTTCTACATTACTGAAAGGAGAAACAGTCTTGAAAATCTGGCCAATCATATATGTGGCCTTTGAAAATAGTCGTGATGAGAGGGAGCGCGTTTCAAAACAGCCTAAGAACTGATTGCTAGGCGTGGCGGTGAGTGGGCGGGGGGAGGACACAGCAGAGAGGCAAGAGTAGGTTCAGAGGACAGCTGGGTGGTGAGGCGCGGCGATGAGGAGCAGGGAGGTTGTGGTGGCTTTGAGGAGAAAATAATCAGGACACATCGGGACTCTCTATCTATCTTCCCAGACTTAAGATGTTTGAATTAAGATTATAGTTTTGAAAGACGCACCGCCATTAAAAAGAGTGATCGCTTAGTTTGAGTATTTTTTTTTTATGTGTAGTTTCATTCTTGCTTAACCCCTTCAGTACCGTGACGCATTTCCATATTCATTCTGGTTATTTTTTGGTGATTTTATACAGCTTCACAAACTTATTTTGGGGATTAAAATAGTGAAGACTGTGACCATTGATCCTCTGACCTCCATTGAGCCTTCCTAATGTCAATAAAAGGGTCTAATCGTATATAAATCTCAAGGCAAAAACTGTGTCCCAGTATTGAAAGGGTTAACTCCTTCGGCACCGGGACGTATTTTCATCTATAGTTTTAAGTGTGATTAGACGATTGTATTGACATTATGAAGGGTCTATGAAGGTCAGAGGTTTAATGGCCAGAGTCTTCACTATTTCATTCCCCACGTGAGTTTGTGAAGCTGTATAAAATCATCAAATAGTAACCAGAATGAGTACAGAAATGTGTAATGGTACTGAAGGGGTTAAGGTTAGTCTTGTGTTTGATATTTTGTAGCAGTGAAATGATGATGTGTTAAGAGTAACAATATTTCTCAGGTTTTTGCTTCGTTTATTGAAGTAGAAAGAATGATAGGTGGCGGGTCCATATTGGAGTGATTCATGTGTTTTTCGTGTTCATTATTATATCGACGTGAATTTTTGTGACAATGGAATAATAATTTACTAAAGACAATAATCATCTGGTTCTTGCTGTGTAGAAGGAGCGATCAGTGGCGTGGAAAATATTTAAGTCACCTATTTAATTCTTGCCTCCATCATTATCCTAAAACTACTTTCCTAATGTTGAACTAATAATGTAATACAATAAAACTTAACCGGTGTTGTGTTTAGTTTATACAAGTCGGAGCTTCAAATGTCGGAGGGAATGTAAAAGTCAAAGTCTCTCATTTAATTATCTGGAGTGTAATCATGTTGAGGTGGATTCTCTAACGCTGAACTAATAATGTAATAAAGGACCTGACTGACTTGCTGGCTGATTGTGTTATTTGCTCACTGCGCCGCTGCCAAACTGGACTCACCATTGTATGAGTGAGCCGGCAGTGCAATGGAAATGATAAATCAAGGCTCCCGCATACACTATCTTGTGGGAATGTTTTGTCACTTTGTTCCTCTGTGAAATTAAGACAAGCTGTTTGACTTCATTTTCGGATACAACAAAGTCATCACTTGTCATTTATGTTCTCCTCCCCGCGCACCCTCACACACACACACACACACACACACACACACACACACACACACACACACACACACACACACACACACACACACACACACACACACACACACAGCCCCAAAGGAACAGTGGAGGGGAGAAACTTGGTCCGTCCTGTGAGTGTATTGTCGAAGAAGAGCAAACACACGCCCCTAATATTCCCGCAGCGGCAGCCACGCCAATTACGACCTTACCGCCGTAATTAATTAGCATCAGTGTCCCGTGAAGCTCGTAAATTAGCCGGGTTTGCTGCCGAGTGTCAATAAGGAAGACTGGAACGGCCAATTTGAGCTTTGGGCCGCGTGGCAATAAAGGCAGTAATGAAATGTGTGGGTGAGGGAGGAGTCTGCCCCGCGCCACTCGTCTCCAAAGCTCAAAATCATTAATCTATTGACAAATTGGCCAGATTGGCGGACGAGTTGTCGATAAAGATCCAGAGTGGAAGTAAAAGATTCGTATTCCACATTTTTGGGAGCACTGCACCTTGACTCTAATGGGGAGTGTCGCTTGGTGTGGCGCGGCGCCGCCCGCCCCCAGCCGCCGCCGCTGCCCCCACAGCTGGCCTGACCAAATGAAAGGTTGATCAGGATGTAATTAAAGACTTTGTCGCCGCCCTCACGGAGAAGCCGGAAGACGCTGCTGGGGACGCCCACGGGAGCCTACTTGAGAGTCACACACAGACTGGCGCCCTTCTCCCTCCTGTCACCCGTCGCCCTCCAGCTCTGACCCGCCCGCGACATGATACCAATTGCTGCATTATAGTACGTTTCATACCTCCCGCGGGGCCCTTCACATCCCGCGTGAGGGAGGGCGCGTCCTGAGGGACTCGAGACCATCGGCGTCTCGACCCCGCCGCTCCGCCTCCCGGAATTGAACATCCGCTGTGCATCTTTATCCACATTCGGACACCGAGGACTACTTGCTCCTCGCAGGGCGTCCCAGGCCCGGGTACTCGCGGCGCCCCTCAGTGCCCGGGGAGTACTCGCTGCCACCGACACATAACATCAACTCAATGTTTCCCTCGTGACTACAAAGTGACTACCTTGGCAACGCGACCCTCGGCGGCTGCATGGCGGTGTGGGCGTTCAAGAGGAGGCGTGGAGGCCTGGCGCAGGTGGGGAGAGCCGCTCCAAGTGCTGTCGTGCCTTGAGCCGCAGCAGGTCCACCGAGGCGCCACGACAATCCAGAGGGAGGCCGGTGGGCGGCGAGGCCGGGGCTGCCGTGGGCGTGGAGGTGGTGGTGGTGCTGATAGGGGCGTGACTACTGATTGGCGGGGAGTGGGCGGGTGATGCGTCTGGGCTGACAGAGGGGCCTGAGGAGGAGCCCATGATGGAGATGGGCAAGCCCTGGGCCATGCTAGTGGCGGGATGCAGCAGCGGCAGGCGATGTGACGGCATGTAGTGATGGATCACGGGGTTGAGTAGCGGCGAGGGCAGCCCAGAGGCCTTCTGGTGCAGGCCTGGGCTGTGCGGCTGGTGCAGGAAGGACTGCAGGTGCAGGGCGTGGATGGCGTGCAGGTGGAGCAGGTCAGCCGCGGTGGCGGCGGCGGCCACGGAATGCGGAGGCGGCAGCAGAGGCAAGGGTAGGTCGGGCAAACCGCCCAGGGGATGCTCCACTCCCATGAAGGAGGGACTCTCACGGCCAAGAGCCTTCTCCCGCTTCCTCCACTTGGCGCGGCGGTTCTGGAACCAAACCTGGAGGGAGAGGAAGACGAAGGGGAGGTTAGTTTGCAGGAAGAACAGTGCAAGTCATCGCTGTAACTACAAAATAATTAGTGAAATGTTCTTTTCGTCATTTCAAGATGAACGTGACGAAAACTGAGCCACAGGATGGAAGATTGTCCCCGACACGGCATCACAAGCCCGCTGCCTCGCTGCCCGGGGCGTGCAGGCACCGCGCGCTGAATCACTCGGGTGAGTAAATAGAGACAGAGAACAATTTGGTTTCTGTGGTTGAACACGACAGAAAGGGGGTGGCGAGCTAGTGAGGTGTGGGCGTAGAGGCGAGGCTAGATGGTGGTGCGCGAGACAGAGAGGTGAGGTGGGCAGAAACACTCTACTTCCCTCCCCTTTCTTATTCCTTCTCGACTCCCGCCAATACACTCATGTAGCACAGCCTGGTCTGAGACCCGCCAGAGGAAACCCTCGTGGCCACTGCGTCACTCCTCGCCACGAAGATAAACAAACTTAGCTTAGCGGGGCCAGATGAGCCACTGGTGACGGCAACCCTCCACGTAACCCAACTCCTCCTCCTCCTCCTCCTCCTTCTTCGACGACGACGACGAAGCCAGGAGGTGAGTGGAAACAGCTTGGAGAAATACATTAATCCTTTGCTAATTGACCTAACGAGTTAATAATTGCCGCCAACTTCTTTGTTGTGTCAGCTGCCATGGGAGATGCGCAGCGCCTCGCACCCGCCCCTCATCTCTCACTCCCTCCCTCCCTTCCCACCCCATCTCCCACAGTCCTCTTCCTCTATTCCCTTCTCTTGTCATCCACTCATCACCTTTCCTCCCCTTCCTTCTTTCATTTCATCACAGTCCTCTCGCTTTTTCCCTCTCATCACTCACCATCTCTCCAACTTCATTTTTTCTTCTTCCTTTTCTCGTAATTGTCTTCTTTCTCTGTCTCTTCATATTCCACGGAAAGCGATCGCAACTTTATCGGGATAGAAAAACGAGAAGAAAAGGAGGGAATGAAAAAAAAACACGAAAAAATAGAAAGAAACTGAAGCTAAGAAATAAAATAAAAAAGAAGAAATAGCTAAAAGATAGAAGAATAAGAGAATAATAGAAGTAGTAAGAGAAAAATGACGAGAAAACAGAGGAAAAGAAGCAAAGGAAAATAAACAATGGAAATAAAAAAATGGTGAAGGGAGAGAGAGAGAGAGAGAGAGAGAGAGAGAGAGAGAGAGAGAGAGAGAGACGCTATAAAAACCCATCAGGCCTATACGTGGCAGCCTCTCCAATAAACCTACATATTATACACACACACACACACACACACACACACACACACACACACACACACACACACACACACACACACACACACCATTTTCTACTTTCAAAAGGCTCTAATTGAAGTTACACGTATTTTTAAGGGTGTTTTTTTCACGATTCTATTAACAAATCAACAAAATGTACAAGTTTTTAATTGACAAACACAACTGAAAACCCGGCACATCATCTTCCCCTTTGAAAACAGTCGCGGCGAGAGAGTAAAGCGTGTACACTGACCTGAAGCCCAGAAATGATAAAGAAGGATGAAAATTACCAGGGAATGACCACAAGGAAAACGAGGAAAGATTCACAACATCTTAACACTAATCATCTCCATCTCTCTCTCATTTCTGTGTATGATTTTTCCTTGTAACTACCACTCAGCGTTCAAGAGCCTCGCCTCGCCTCGTCTTTGGGAACTTAGTGGGATCGGGGTCTGCAAAACTCCTAATTAGAGGAAGCCCTTATTGAGGTGGACGGCGGGCAGGTACCGGACTAATTACGAGAGGATAAGTCACCTGATTCTTTTCCTGGTCAGTCGTCTTATGAGAGATTACACGAGGGAACACGAGAATTCAGGTGTGTAATTCACCTCGGTATCCTGCTGGTCACCCAGCCAGTCTTCCCCATTACGGAGCGAGCTCAGAGCTCATAGATCGATCTTTAGGTAGGAATGAGACCACAACACACTCCACACACCGGGAAAGCGAGGCCACAACCCCTCGAGTTACATCCCGTACCTATTTACTGCTAGGTGAACAGGGGCCACACATTAAGAAGCTTGCTCATTTGCCTCGCCGCTTTCCGGGACTCGAACCCGGCCCTCTCGATTGTGAGTCGAGTGTGTGTGTGTGTGTGTGTGTGTGTGTTTTTTTTTCTTAGGATTGTTGTACTAGAAACACACACACACACACACACACACCACATTTTCCCTTCACATCTTAATGGCATGGCAAATGAACACAAAAGAAAATGGTTCACACTTCTATTGAGGAACTTATTTGCCCTTTTCAAGAGATTCCCTTCACCCAGCCAGCGCCTTAGCATGAGGTGAGGGAGTTAGGGACAGAGGAGAGGGGCAGGCCGGGAGAGGGAGAGGAGGGTGAGGGAGATGAGGGTAAGGGGGATAATAGGGATTGGAGGTGATGATGAGGAGCCCTCTATACCATGGTTAAGGTTAAGGGGAGGAGAGGAGGAGTTAGGGAGAGGCAGGTGAGGAAAGGTGAGATAGGAGGGTGTTATGGTAGATGAAAGGTGTGTAGTTGTACTGGTGGTGGTGGTGGTGGAAATAGTAGTAATGGTGTTATCATTAGTATCATTAGTAGTAGTAGTAGTAGTAGTAGTAATGGTTGTAGTTGTAGTAGTATTAGTAGTAGTTGTTGTAGTTCTAGTAGTAGTAGTAGTAGTAATAGTCGCAGTAGTAGTAGTAGTAGTAGTAGTAGTAGTAGTAGTAGTAGTAGTAGTAGTAGTAGTAGTAGTTTTATCGCACAAATTAATATACACACGCTCGTTCAGTACTGGGATACATTTCTACCTTTAATTTTGGGCATAATTAGACAATTTCATTACATTAGGAAGGGTCTGTGGAAGTCAGAAGATTAATGGTCCACAGTCTTCACATATTTCAACCCCCACCTTAGTTTCTTAACCTGTATAGAATCACCAAATATTAAACAAAATGAATATGGAAACGCGTCATGGTGCTGAAGTGGTAAATAATGAATGCGTTATGACCTCAGTACTTCACATTTACCCACTAGCAAAGATCATTTAGTTGAGCAAGAATCCCCCGACAAGATAGTATCGAAGGGAAGCGCAGTGAAGGAAAAGCAGTTTGTCGAACGAAAACATTACTTTAATCAACATCTACGATTTAAAACATGAAAGACTGTTTTGATTCTCTTATTAGTTTCATTTAATCCTCAGCCCATTTGTTTGTTGCGTTATGTACTGGCCTACCCTCTCCCCTACCCTCCCCTCTCTCTCCTCTCCCTCTCCCTCTCTCTCTCTCTCAACATGGTAATCTGGTCCTCGTATTCAGCGGAGGCGTCGCGGCATAAACTTTTCGTCCAGGCAGTAAACTCTCCCAGGGCGCTGTTGGGCGGGGGAAGGCGGGGGACAAAGGCGCCCTTGAGCCCTGGGACGGTAAGGGCGGAGGGCGTGGCTGGGGTGAAGGGCGGGATAAGGCGTGGCGGGGACTGGCATGGACCACGGCGGGACTTCACGGGTTCAACTCCACACAAAACGAGGCGTCGGGATTCAAAGGACACCGATGTAAGCTGATTCGAGTTAGTTTGGCTGATGGGAGGGGAAGGGGCGTGTCTGGGGGGTCTCTGGGGCTGTTTGTAAGGGGGGCGGTGAGGGAAGATGTGGGGCAGTGGGAATGTTTGGGCGATGTCGGTTTTCATGGGGTGTTCTTCGTCAGGTAGGAGGAGATGATCATAGGGATGTTTATGTCTGTTTTTTGGTGGAGAGAGAGAGAGAGAGAGAGAGAGAGAGAGAGAGAGAGAGAGAGAGAGAGAGAGACGGCCATGTATAGAAACGCCTTGCCTTTTTACCACGACAATTTTTCAAGTCCCATTTAGACAACTAGTTGGGTTTTTAAGACAGGTTCTCCTTATGATCAATTAGAAATCTTGGTAATCCATCACCACAACCATACAAATACTCTAAAAACATGAGTATCTTCAATTACAGCTTTTGGAAACAGTCGTGGTGAGAGTGCAAAGCGTTTCTGAATAGGGCTAAGAGAGAGAGAGAGAGAGAGAGAGAGAGAGAGAGAGAGAGAGAGAGAGAGAGAGAGAGAAGAAGGGAGGGGAGCATGAGGAACAAAAAAAGAACGAGAAAACTAAATAAACCAAACAAACCCAATCAATGAAAGTAATTAATTCGTTTCAAGATTTCGAACACGGAGATTCATTCACTCATTCATTCACTCACTCATTCACTCCTTCTGAGGCTCCGAGGAGAAGAGAAATGAGGGATAAGGAACGAAGGAAAGAAAGTTAAGAAAAAATAATAATAATTCCGTCTAAAGTTCGAAGAGAAAGATTCACTGGTTGGGTCAGTCATTTAGTTTGAAGCTTCGAAGCAAGGTTCAGCGGGAATCAGAGAGCAGAAGTTGAAATGTAAAGAGAGAGAGAGAGAGAGAGAGAGAGAGAGCAGAATGAAGATGACAGGAAATTAATGATTGAAATGAAAACCAAGTAAGGAAAAAGAAAGGAGCGGAGATGGAAATAAAAGAAGAGAACTTATGTAAAAGCAAACTCAAAATAAAATAGAGAGAAAAGTATAGAGGAAGAAAAAAGAAATAGAAATGAAGATAAAAAAAAAAAAAAATAAAAAAATGGAATAACAGAAGCAGGAAACTGAAGAGAAGAAGAGAAAATTTAAAGAGGAAATAGATAATAAGAGGAAGGAAGCGTCGTGAAGGGGAGAGACATGGGAGGGAGAGGAAGGAATGGAGAGATAGATGGAAAAGAACGAACTGATAAAAAAAAAAGGGAGGAAGAGAGAAAGGAGAAAGAGAAAAGTTGAAGGACTTGAGAAATGAAGAGAAGGGAAGGAGAGATGGAGGAAGGACTATAGAAGGAATGGAGGGATAAAACAAGAAGAAAGAGGAAGTGGAGGAAAAACAAGAGAGATGCGGAGGAAAGGAGTGGGGTGGAGAGGCGAGAAGGAGAGATGGAGGAAGCAAAAGAGAAATGGAAAGGAGGGAGGATAGAAGTGGAGGAGAAGTGGAGGGTAGAGAAGAGGTTAAAGTCAGATGGAGAGGAGAGAGTAGAAGAGAAGAAGGGAGGAGGAAGAGAGGAAGAAAAAGTGGAGAAAGAGAGTAGAAGAGTGGAAAGGAGGAAGAAAAAGAGGAAGAGAGGTGGAGAGAAGAGAGAAGAGAGAAAGAGAGGGAGAATAGGGGAAGGAGAGGTGGAGAGAACAGAATAGAATAGTAGAAGGGAGGAAGAAGAACGAAGAAGAGGCAGAGAGAAGAGAAAAGAGTAGAAGGGAGAAAGAAGAAGGGAAGGAGAGGTAGAGAGGAGGGAAGAGAATAGTAGAAAGGAGGAAGAAGTGGAAAAATAGAAGAGAGAGAGAGAGAGAGAGAGAGAGAGAGAGAGAGAGAGAGAGAGAGAGAGAGAGAGAGAGTTAAAAGTAGGAAGAAATTAAAGGATACAAGAGAAAGAAGTGAGAGGAGAGGTGGAGAGGAAGAAGAAGTTTAAAAAGAAAGTGGAATGGTAGAAGAGATAGAAGGGAGAGAGGGAGAGGTGGAGGAGGGCCTGGGAGTGGGGTTGAGGGTCGGGGGGGGGGAGCGGAGCAGATGGCTTCAGGGTGGAGTGGAATGCAATTACTCCATTGAGAGGAAAGTGAGTTACTGGTGATTAGAAAATGATTGTGACTGTTGAGTTTCCCATTAGTCTTCAAAACACCGCCCTGTCCCACACACGACAATGCAAATCCCACTCTCCCTTTCCCTCTCCCTCACTCTCCCTTCCCCTCTTACCTCCCTCTTCGCTCCTCACCTTCTGTTTCCTCCTGTTTCCTCCTCCTCTTCTCATTTTCCTCTCTTAATTCATCTGTTCTTTTCTTCCTTCGTGTTTTTTTTTTATTTTTTTATTTTTTTTTCTGTTTTCCCTCTATCTTCCTCTCTCTCTCTCTCTCTCTCTCTTCTCTTTTTATTTACCACTACGTTTATCTGTCTTATTTTGTTGTTTCCTCCATCATCTCTTCCTCTGTTCTCATTTGTTTCCATTCCTACTCTCTCTCTCTCTCTCTCTCTCTCTCTCTCTCTCTCTCTCTCTCTCTCTCTCTCTCTTTTCAATTTATTCATTAGATTAGCATCATTTCTTCTTATCTTTACTAATTGCAACGCTTCCCATCACACCCTTCTTTCATTATTCTCCTTCCTCCTCCTCCTCCTCCTCCTCCTCCTCCTCCTCCTCCTCCTCCTCCTCCTCTCCATATCTCTTCAAATTTTTGCTCCCACCGGCCTTCCACTTCCACTTCCCTTCTCTCCTCCTCCTCCTCCTCCTCCTCCTCCTCCTCCTCCTCCTCCTCCTCCTCCTGCCATTGTTTGGACACATGACCAGGTGCTGAATATTAGGAGGAGGAGGAGGAGGAGGATCAAGATGCGGAAGGAAACATGAGAGAGAGAGAGAGAGAGAGAGAGAGAGAGAGAGAGAGAGAGAGAGAGAGAGAGAGAGAGAGAGAGAGAGAGAGAGAGAGAGAGAGAGAGAGAGAGAGAGAGAGAGAGAGAAGAGAGAGAGAGATAAGAGAGAGAGAAAGAGAGAGAGAGCAGAGAGGAGAGGAGGAGAAGGAGGAGGAGGAGGAGGAGGAGGAGGAGATAAAGAGAGGAGCAGGAAGAGGAAGGGAGGAAGCAGAGAAGGAGGGAGAGGAAGGAGGAGGGGAAGGAGATGACAATGGAGTGAAGTATCCCACAATAGCAGAGAGTCATGTCAAGGAGGAGGAGGAGGAGGAGGAGAGGAGGAGGAGGAGGAGGGAGGGAGGGGACAGAAGACAGGCCTCCTCCTCCTCCTCTACCTCCTTTTCCTCCTCCTCCTCCTCCTCCTCCTCCTCCTCCTCCTTCTCCTTGGGTAGTCGTGTCGCCGCCGTATGATAACGCCTCTCGTCTCTTTTATCCCGGCAGACATTCATAACGAGTCGTCGGGTCTTATTTCTTCATTCTTCTCCTCCACTTA
Organism: Portunus trituberculatus; assembly: GCF_017591435.1. Classification (NCBI taxonomy): domain Eukaryota; kingdom Metazoa; phylum Arthropoda; class Malacostraca; order Decapoda; family Portunidae; genus Portunus; species Portunus trituberculatus. The sequence goes on from NC_059274.1 coordinate 12,407,763, forward strand.
AGAGAATAATGCGTCCTCTTTGATACAGCCTTGGCTCTTTCATTACTCGGCCATTAGCGCCTCTTTTCACTGTATTCTTTATTTTCGGTAAAAACCTTTGCAATTAACCACTCCAAGTCGCAGGACCGAAACAATGCGGCCGAAATGAGATGCGGGACAGATGTGAAGGGATCGCCGATTACAGTTCTACGTCCCCTCCCCCTTAAGGCTCATATCGCCCTGCCCCTCTCCCGGATTTCCACCCCTCCGTCCCCTCACTCCCAAGGCCCAGTTTCCCTCTTCACGTTCTCTCCCTAAAGTTAACTGGTGCAAGATTCTCCTCTCCCCCTCTCTCTCTCTCTTTCTCTGCATCTCTCAATTCTTTCCTCTCCCCCTTCCTCTCAACCTGTGACGTGCCTCCCTCCCCCAAGAACGTCCCACGCGTCTTCCTTCTCCTCCTCTTATCACCTTTCTTCTCATCCCCTCCTCCTCCTCCTCCTACTCATCTCTTTCCTTATTCTTCCTTCCCTGCCTTAGTCTCCATTTCCTGCGTTCATTCATCACCTCTTTACATCCTCACTTCTCCAGCCTCTTCTGACTTTACATCTCCCTCTCTCTCTTCCGCCCTACATACCTCTTTCTCTCCTCTCCCACCCTTTCACTCTCCCACTCTCCCTGCTGCCGCTGCACACTCCCGATAGCGATCAAGTCAAGGACCCTCCGCTCTCAAATCCTCAGCGTGACACAAAGAATTGATAAATATAATTATGTCAAATTTAGGGTTCATTATGGGCTCTTGTAACCCTCCGGCCCGCTGGCTCTCAATGTGGCTCGCTGGCGTCACATCGATTAGCATAGTCCCCAAAAGACCCCTCTTAACTCACTCTTTTCTTCCCCGCGCTTCTCTAAAAGACGAAAATTTGTGTTCTAGGATAATAATTCTCGTCCGCCTCTTCCCGCGTGGTGGGTCTCGCCGTCCTCGTCACCGCCGCGAGGTTATGACTAGTGGTGAGTGGTGCGATCTGCTGGGACGTGCTGCTGTTGACTTGCTGCTGGTGATGGTTCCTGGAGGTTGCGAGGACGATGAGGACGGTGACGAGTTTTTTCATTTTTATGGGATAGGGGAAGCTGGCCAAGAGCAGCAAAAAATAAAAAGAAAAAGGCCCACTTGATTGTCAGTTCCCTAAAAGATTAAGAGAGTTAGCCAAAAATCTGGGACAAATGTCTTGAAGCCTCTCTGTCCCTGAGGTGTCCGTTTATTGTATGTTATAATGAGAAGGATGAGGATGATGAGGACGAGGATAAGGAAAAAATAGTAATAATGGTGATGATCTTAATAATAATGGTTTCTACTTGGATTAATTAATGTTCAGCGTACGTAACTAGCTTTCCACTTGTTTGTATGAAGCTGCTCAATTATTTATCTTTGTGGAGAATTGGATTTGCTACCGTTGACAATGAGAAACGCAACACAACGTACGTACATTTCCCAGCAACACCATCACACCATCACCACCCTCACATTTTCCCATTCACCACTACACCCACCAAGACACCATTCATGTACCCGCCTCGCAGCCACACGCCCCTCACTGCCCCCCATTCACCCTGACGTGCACCCCAACGCACCTCAACGATCCCTGCACAGAACCATCGACCCCGTGACCTGGGCGCCGAGTCACCAACTGCCACACTCAGGCCAATAACAGTCTACATTTATTCACCTTCGTTTTCTGATCTTCTGTCGCCGTACAAAGTTAGATAGATAGGTAAATAGATAGATAGATGGGTAGATAGATAGATAGACTTATTGATTTATTGAATGATTGATTGATAGGTAGATAGACTGATAAGTAGATAAACCATAATTTAATCCCTTCAGTACCATGACGCGTTTCCATATTCATTCTGCTTACTATTTGGTGGTTTTATACAGCTTCAGAAACCTTGTATAGGAAGACTGAAATAGTGAAGACTGTGTCCATTAAACTTCTGACCTCTATAGACTCTTTCTTAATGTAAGTAAAATGCTCTAATCGTACACAAATCTAGAGGTTAAAATGTGTCCCAGTACTGAAGGGGTTAAGGGTTCACTTGATAAATAGTAATTCCCTCAATAATACAAGGCATAAAGTGAACCTAGTTTCATGCTCGGTGATGACTCAAAGTAAGTAATATTTTCGCTTAGAACCCGTGGAAAAAATTAATTCCTAACCCACTGCCAGAAGTCATCAGGCAGCCGTGTATAGAACCCCACCAACCCTTCAGCACCACCCACCTGCCCTCCCTATACCCTTCATAACAACCTCAAACTTCCATTTCCCCTCACAGCACTTTAACCTCTCCTTCCACACCGCTCATAACTTCATCAACCCTTCAGCCACTCCCTCACAGCATCACAACCCTTCAGTGCTTCCCTACTTGGCCCTCACAGTTCACCCCAGCCTTTCACAGCGGCCGCCAAGTACCCCGCAGCAGTCAGTCAGTCAGTCAGGCCCCAGCAGCACCCCCACCGTATCCCTAACCAGAGTGACAATTACATCACATTGTCCGAGCGTCAATGGCAATAAATAGGGCGCGATTAATCTATAAATAGCCTGTAATTAATGGGGAGTAATTTGCCGCCGCTCACTCCTCCTCTCCCTCCCTGGACCGGCCTGGGAATCAAAAGCACGAGGGGTAATCTTCACCTTAGCGTTCGCTCAGTGATTTTAATTCTTTCCGTGCTTCTCCCGCGCCGCCAGAGGGACCTATCCGCCAGCTAAGGGAGCCAGAGGACCCTGAGCCTTGGGACTAAGTGGACAGAGGGTCGTTTTTAGGCACATTTTCTAGCCAGGTCCCTCTATCCTCGACGACCCAAGTCTCCTAATATTTTCTTCGATTTCCTCAGCCCCTTCCCCCGCCGGCAAATTGCAGTGTATCGGAATAGAGCCATTTAGAACTGTTTCCGGCCCGCGTCTTGAGTGTGTGGGGCCGCGAGGAGGGAGAGAACTAAGAGGGAGAGGCACAGGAGGCGTTAGAGGACGGAACAGCGCAGGGACGAGGACGGAATGGGAGATGATGGAAGGGAAGCAAGACACTGACACAAGGACGGATAATGGCAAGGGACACTGTGCGAAAGGAAAGGCAAAGGAAAGAAGGGGGAATTATACTAAGGTCAAGAGGGACGCGGCGAATGCATGAGATGAAAAAAGAAGAGAAAGATGAAAGGATGAATAAGAAACGAGAGAAAATGACATGTAAGGAGAGCAAGGCAAATTAAAACCCAAGCAAAGAGGTAAGTGGAAGACACCGGGAGACATACTCTGAATACTCACTTTATTATCAAACCAAAAAAGTAAATAAATAACGTAAAAGGGAAAAGAAGAAGTATTCATAGCAGTCGTTATTACTGTTTGTATACTGTGAGTGTTATGTATTATTCTATGTATATTGTGGCTCTTCGCATGTATTTCCTGCCTCTTGACTCAACCACTACCGCCACTATCATTACCACCACCACCACTACCACCACTACTACTACCACCACCACCACCACCATCATTCCTGACTCCACAGCAGAAAATAGAAGTCTTCCATAACCTCAACACTTATTATCACTCCAGATACAGCCTCCGTCATGAGCATAAGCCATCAGACCAAATCTCTCATTCATCCTCGCGTAAATCGAGTATATTCACTAGCTCATAGAAGACGTAAAGCAACACAAATGAGAAACAAAGATACCAAACACATTTCCATCATTACCATATTCTGAAAACACATCTGCGCTGCACAGTGTTTTAATGGTGTTTTCATGTTTCTAGCGATAGATTAACAAGATTTCTTTATTACTAACAAGGAAAACACTCTTGACAACCCGATTGACCGCCTCTAGTTGGCGTTTCATTGCAGCGGCGGAGAAAATAACACGGGAAGGAGTGTGGCGTCATTTCTTGTAAAAAAAAGAAAGAAAAGAAAGAAAAGAGAGAGAGAGAGAGGGGGAGGAGGAAGAAACTAAGGAAACTAAAACGGAGAAAGATAGAAAAGAAGGATGAAGAGGCGGATGTGAAGGAGGAGGAAGAAGAGAAGAATAAAGGAGACAACAACGAAAAGGAGAGAAGAACAACGATGAGGAGGAAGAAGAAAAGGACTAGGAAGAGGAGGAGGATGAAAATGAGGAAGCGAAGGAGAAGGAAAAAGAGAAGAATAAAGAAGATGATTACAGAAAGGAGGAGGAAAAGAAGGAGGAAAACGATGAGGAGAAAGAGGAAAAGAACTACGAAGAAGAGAATAGAGAGTAGGAACAGAGAGACGAGATGAGAGAGAGAGAGAGAGAGAGAGAGAGAGAGAGAGATGACAAGGAAGCAGGAGGATTGTGGGGGTGGAAGGGTTGTGTGGATGTGGAGGCGGGAAGGTGGGGAGGTGGAGGGGATGGAGTGAGGGTGTGCTGGGAAGGGGGGGGGGAGTGGAGCGTGCTCGGGGACTTCACGGCAAAACGACTCGTGATGAAAGGCTACAATTGGGATAATTCACTGCTAATCTGTGCCCAATTCAGAGTCTGCTGTGACACGCGACTCCCTCCCCTGCTGCTGCTGCTGCTGCCACTGCCTGAGGCGTCTCTCTCTCTCTCTCTCTCTCTCTCTCTCTCTCTCTCTCTCTCTCTCTCTCTCTCTCTCTCTCTCTCTCTCTCTCTCTCTCTCTCTCTCTCTCTCTCTCTCTCTCTCTCTCTCTCTGTGTGTCTGTCTGTCTCATTTTCGTCCTCATTCCTTCGTTTCCAGCACACGCAAACACACACACACACACACACACACACACACACACACACACACACACACACACACACACACACACACACACACACACACACACTCTCTCTCTCTCTCTCTCTCTCTCTCTCTCTCTCTGGCAGCTTTTCGATCAATCAGACGGAATGACAAACGCTAAACAAGTCTTTAAACTCCGATTCGTTGAGCAGTTTAGTCACGGGGAGAAGCGTCGGCCCTGCATACTGATGTGTGTGTGTGTGTGTGTGTGTGTGTGTGTGTGTGTGTGTTTTCCGACTTCCATCATCAGTAGTCTGGTTTGTACCCTCACTGTGTCACCCTCCCGCACCGCCACCGCCACCGCCACCGCCACCGCCACCGTCACCATGCAGGCCAGACAAAGGCAGTGCCGCTGGGGTGCCAAAGGGCTGCCTATGACACCTGTCCTCCCCTTGTGACTCTCTTTTGTTCCTCCAGGCTTTTGTTTGCCTCCGCTTGGTCTGTTTTGTTTCCGCGGGTTCCAATTGGTTCCTGCGATCGTGCCCCAGCCAATCACCTGCCGGGGAAGCTTCATGGACGCCGCCTTTCTTTTCCTTTCATCCCTTTTCTTTACTTCTCCACCATTTCCCCAACTTTTTTTTCTTTCAATAGGACAAAATAATACTGACGATGATGATAATAATAGCCATCCTTCCCGAGTCAGGCGAAAGAGAATGGAAGTGAACTCAACGCTTCGGGAAAAAAAAAATAAGAACGAAATAAAAAAAGAAAGTCGAGAGGACGAAAAATGTGAGATAAAACAATAGGTAGTAAGAAAATAATATATAATAAAAAGCCTGACAATGAGCTGCAAGAGTCCACGAGTGAGTGCATCAGTGAGAGGGAGAGGTGAGAGGCAGAGTGACAAAAGAACAGTCGGCGGGTGGAGACACGAAACAGAGGAGGGAGAGAAAGATGAGTAGGAGGGGAGAGGAAGAGGAGGAGGAGAGGAGAGAGAGAGAGAGAGCAGAGTGGAGGAGTATGAGGCGTGGAGGCTGTTAAGTGGAGGAGAAGAGGCGCGGTAATGGAGGAATTAACAATGCATTCCGGTCACAATAAGGGAGATGCGAGGCGGTCCTGAAGGGAAGCGATTGTTGCCCGCCGCCCTCACTGTGTCGACGCCTTTATTGTGCTTTTGTGGCGCCGCGTGTGAGGACAATGTAGGTATTAATTGATACGGGCTAGAGAGAGAGAGAGAGAGAGAGAGAGAGAGAGAGAGAGAGAGAGAGAGAGAGAGAGAGAGAGAGAGAGAGAGTTGAACATACGTAGAAATAAATAGACGGAATGATAAACAGACATCACATTTCATGGAGATAAATAGAGAAAGAAAGATAAAATAGACAAATTACATTGGAGTGTTTATCGATTAAGCCTTAGAAACTGAAGCGCATGTAAATACTTGATGACCGCACACCACCACCAACACCATCACCACCGCACACCACCACCACCACCACCACCACCACCACCACCACACACCACCAATGCCACCCATGAATCTATAGACCATATTTCCAAAATCTTCCACTCTTTCAAATGGCTGTTGTTGATGTTGCACAGTTTTTAAGAGTGTTTTCTTTTTTTCATAATTGACGGTTTAACAAGATTTTCTACATCATCTCTGGAACTCTCTACCTACTTCTGTATTTCCAACTTCCTATGACTTGACTTCATTTAAGAGGGAGGTTTCAAAACATTAATCCATTTCTTTTGGCTAACTCTTTCGGACCTGCAATGGAACTGGCAACTAAGTGAGCCTTTTTTATTACTTTTTGTTGTCCTTGGTTAGCTTTCCAGTCTCACATAAAAAAAAATCAACGCGAGAAACACTTTAAGAACTCGGCTAATCATCTCCGTACCCTTTAGAAAATAGTCATAGAGAGAGAGCATATAAATTCTAAGTACAAACCATTATTTTTCCTTTTTCATGTAAGAGGGAGAACTATCAAGCCAAAAAAAAAAAATGAATATTATAAAAAAAACGCCCACTGGAATTGTAGTCTCCGTAAAAGATTCAAAAGAATTAGTCAAAATTCATGGACAAATGTCTCGACACCTCTCTCTTAAAAGAAGTTAATTCGTAGGAAGATGGAAATACAGAGAGGCAGGGAGTTCCAGAGCTTACCAGTGAAAGGTATAAATGACTGAGAATAATATTAACACTAAATTAAACAAACTTAACCCAAGACTCACCTGGACACGCGCCTCGGACAAGTCAAGTCTCATAGCCAGCTCCTCGCGAGTAAACACATCTGGGTACTGGGTCTTCTCAAAGGCTCTCTCTAGTTGGTGCAGCTGGTACGTGGTAAAGGTAGTACGGGAGCGGCGAACCTGAAGAAGGAGGAGGAGGAATTGGAGGAACTGTGCACGGTAGAGTGTATAGGAATTAGTGCGTTCAATAAGAGATGAATATTCGTTGATTAAGAAGAAAAGAAAGGTGATAGTGGGGAGAGGTTAAGAAAGAATAGTGAAAAAATGTGAGATAAAGCGAGATGTAGGGAAGATCTGAAAGCAATTGCGTGTTAAAAGAGAAATATGAGAGTGCGTTAGTTTTAGGAGAGAGGAACGGAGATGCTGGGGAGGAACAAAAGAAGCTTGGTGAAATACTGTACAATAAGGAGAACTATAGGAAATATCTGAAAGGGAGAGATAAGATGGCGCTTGTTTGAGAGAAAGGAAAGAGATAATAGGTACGTACAAAAACGGTATTGCTTTATGATAAGATGAAATATAGGAAGACCTGAAGGAAGATTATGTCAAAAGAGTGTGGAAGAAAAGTATAATAGAGAAGTAAGGAAAGAAAGGGATGTGAAAGAAAGAGGGTAAGATGCAATAAAGAGAAAATGGCGGAAGGATAAGAACATTAAGGTTAAGTCAGTTTATTGGGTGAAGGAGAGAAAAGAAAATGGAGGTAAGACGATGGAGCAAAGGATAAAGGTGCAAACATTTTAGAAGCAAAAGTTATACAAAGGTAAAGAAGGGAAGGAGAAAGTAAGCACAAGCCAAATTATGCTGAAAAGAAAGAGTAGGAAATTAGAGAAAAGTAAATGATCGGAAAAAATATTATACGTAATTAAATCATTCATTTAATTTAGTGACGCAAATTTCCGGCAACCAGGTGTTCCCTCGTCAGCAGCAGCAGCAATCATTCTAGAAGTGATGCTGAGCTGGTGATGACTACGTTATATCTTTTCACATAAAGCTAAGGTTGCCTTCACTAGTCAGTCAGTCTCCAGCACTTAGAATGGTAACAGTCTTGTTTTCTTCACACTCTGCTCCCCAACACTGCCTTGGTGGGACAGCAAGGCGTCATGACAAGGAAATAATTGATTACATGTAAATTTTATCACAAGCCAAACACGTATGAATATCAAAGTACTTGTGACTTTTCTTTAAGATTTTTAAAGTTCTTTTTTTCTTGATGTATGTATTTTTAAAAATTTGTTAGTCTTCTTTAAATTCTTTTCAGAAATTTTTTTTTTCAGAAACTTTACTTTATTATTTCGTTTCATCGAAGAATTTCTTTTATGAAATTGGTCTCAGAAACCTTTGTTTTTTGTGTGTTTTTCTATTTTTATTGACAATTTTATCATGGCTTCATTCCAGGCGGTGTATTTAGTGTAGGATAGACAGACAGACAGACAGACGGACTAGTGAAGGCGTCCCTGTCAACGGGTCACAGCGATTGTCCTTACAGGCCTCACCTTGCGGGGCTTCTCCGAGTCGAAAGGGTCAGTGTGCTGGTCATGGCACTCCGGGGACGTCACCAACTCACCCTCGGCCTTCGGTGACACCTCGGGGCTGCCCACGCTGGCTGTGGACTCTGAAACAATCAAAGAAGCGCAAGTCAAGACACGTGATGTGGAAATTACGAATGTGATATTTTCTTTACCATCTCTATATTATGATTCTCTCTCTCTCTCTCTATTAATATTAGTGTTGTTGATAATGTCATTGTTAGTAATAATAATGATGGTGATAATAATAATAATAATAATAATAATAATAATAATGATAATAATAGTAACAGTAATGACAGTGATAGTAATAAAATGAAGATAATAACAAAAACAATAGCAATAACAAGTACTAAACAAACCAATAAACATTAATGGTTGGCTTTATCTTCAAAACAAATCTAAGCGGAGCCTTGAGATCACTATTATACGGAAACTAAGGAATTATTATTAGATGCGCACTTCTTGAAAACCAGCGTTACTTGTTACCTATCACACACTGGACGAGGAGCGAGGGGAACCTGAGGGAACCACGCAACACTCCGAGTTTACGAGAGTTGGCGGCATTCAGTATCTTATATTGCATCGGCGAGGATGAGTAATGCACGGCGATGACGAGAAGGAGGAGGAGGAAGAAGAGGAGGAGGAGGAGGAGGAGGAGGAGGAGGAGGAGGAGGAGGAGGAGGAGGAGGAGGAGAAAGACAAAGAAAAAAACTGGGCGATGACTAGTGAGGAGAGGAAACGTTGTAGGCGGTTAGGGTAGGGCGGCTTGGCTTATCGAGAGAGCAGGTGTGTGTGTGTGTGTGTGTGTGTGTGTGTGTGTGTGTGTGTGTGTGTGTGTGTGTGTGTGCTTGCATGCTTGGTGGTGATAAGGCATATATGGAATAAATCTTTTCACTAGATAGATACGTTAGCGACCTTGTGCCTGAAACTTATGGAGGAAGCAGGTGCGCCAGACACGAGGTACAGTACAAGACCATCGAGAGTGTGAACCCCAGGACAGACGCAGCGGAGAGGAGACAGCGGTGGTCTGCTGGCGTAAGAACACTCTGAGATACCACGCAATTTTTGGGTCCACCGGTTTGTGGGTATGGAGAGGCAGAGACCAGAGAAGATCCTTTGGGAGAGGCGGCTGGGCGGCATAGCGGCAGAGGGTATGGCGGGGGAGCGGGGCGAGGTAGAGAGGCGGAGAGGCAGAGGCTGGGCGAGGCGAACAGGGCAGCGCGGTGGGCGAGCGGTTACACACCTCCCGCCTCGGTAATCCTCCATTTGGCGCCCAGCGTAGCGTGAGTTGATGGCGGATGACGCTAAGCCGCACAGAGGTGTCGGCAGGGTGAGCACCGCCACATACCCTCACCCGCCAGGCTGTACTCCACTCCCAGGCAGTCACACCCTGGCCATACCCGCACCAAAGCAGTCACACCCCTCCTCCAAACAGCCATGCCAAGCCCCTAGACGCCTCCGGGAACAATACCCGCACTTTTACCCACTCAGACACATCCTCACTCATAGACGATAGCCACACACCAATATCCACACTGGAGCATGCATCTTTATTAGTCCTTATTAAACAGCACAGCATTGTTAGTCATCCACGCACCAACACCATCCCCCCCTTTTCTCCCCTCACACACACACGGCAACTGTACATCAAAGTGTTCATGTCATGAGAACTATATATTTGTTGCCATCTCTATATATTCTTATAATAATACCACTACAAATATCGCCTCTTTTCATTCACTTTCCCTCTTGTCCTCCCATATTACCACCACAACCACTACTATTACTACTACTACTCTCACAAATCACTCACGCACTCCAGTACCATCGACACCACACACCCAGAGCACTGTATCAGGTCAGCACTCACGAGAACACAGAACACAAAGCAAAGGAAAGAAAACACCTTCACGATCACGATTCCTCAGCTTTCCGATAATCCGACGCGACAAAGGACCGTTGAGGAGTGATTTGTTGCCTCGCTCACACCCACAAGATCCGCACGTCCAGGCCACGAGATCGGGACTGTAACGCCGCTGTCTGATGCGATAGGCGGAGAGGAAAGCGTTCAGGGAGGTGATGTTCTGGTATTGTTCACGTGTTTATGCGTTTCATGAGCAGCAGTGAATGTTTCTGGATAGTGTGATGTATTCGTGTGTGTGTGTGTGTGTGTGTGTGTGTGTGTGTGTGTGTGTGTCAGGAGGATCTCTTATCTCTCAGTTTGTTTGTCTGCCTATGTCTGTTGAATAATTTAGTTTCCCTGCTTGATTGTTTTCTTTTCATCTTTTGGCTAATTATTTGTGTCTGCTTGTTTGTTTCTCTCTATCCGCATGTCGCTAGTCATTTGGATCTTCATGGTTGTTTTGTCTATCTGTCTGTCTGGTGATTTCTCTCTCTCTCTTTTCATTCATTCATTTATTCGTGTGCTTATCTTTTTGTAACGCTCTCTCGCTTCTCTTTTAGGTAAGGAATAAGGAATTTTTTGACAATCATACATGGACAACTTACGCTACAAAACTTATATATTTGAACTAAAACAATTATTTTTTTTTTATTTCTATTTTACTTACTTATTTTTATTTTACTTTTCTTTACTGTGGCTGGAGGGGAGAGGAGAGAAAGGAGAAAGGAGGACATTTTTAACGAAGGACGATTTGCAACTCCAGGACAAGTCAAGACGATTTGGACATTTTTCCGAGGACAAAGCAGGGAAAATTCTTAACAGGTTAGATAAAGGAAAAGTGTAAAATTGTAACTCAGGGAAGATTAGGGAACGCTGTTTTCTGTTCCGGCCGCTCATTTTTCTCTCTCTTCAAAGTTAATGTGGGTACGAGGACCTGCACACCCACCCACCCACACACACACACACACACACACACACACACACACACACACACACACACACACACACACACACACCAGAACCTCCAAAACCTGATTCAATGGACTAAGTCAAGCGCAATAGAATCGGATATGACCAATTGGTGTTAGAAAGTAGAGGTTGAGAGTGGGTGAGAGCATATCCTTCCTTCTCCTCCTCCTCCTCCTCCTCCTCCTCCTCCTCCTCCTCCTCCTCCTCCTTCGCCTCACATAATGTTCACCTCGACTAACTTAACATTCTCAAACCCACAGAACCTTTCGAGTCACCCCCATCCATTCCAGTCCCTTTATAAAGTCCCTGCAAGTTTACGTTAGACAATAAACACACCTGCAGTTCCTTTTCTCAACTTTATCTGTCACTTTATTCACGGTCATTATTCAGTCTCCATTTCCCCGTGACCTTTCCACCCTCACTCACTCACTCATTCACTCACTCACTCACTCACTCACTCAGTCTTCCTAGCGTCAAATTTTTGGTCACGCTCTATCCGAAGGCGCATTTTTTTCCACTTCACCTGCAGACCATCCTGAGCTGAGCCTCCCCCAGTCCCTCCTCTCCCCGTGTGTTAAGATCCCCAGCGGCCACATTTGAACCACAGGGGGATTCAGGGAACACAAGCGGGAGCACAATGAACAATTAAGTGTAAATACCTTCGTAAATGATGTCTTGAGGGAGGGAGAGAGAGAGAGTGAGTGAGGGAGTGGGAGAGGTAGATAAGCTCCTCTGAATGGCACAATTTACCTAAAGAAGGCCTGGCCCCCCCTCTCCCCCTCTACCGGCGGCAATTCAAACCATTTTCTTGTGGGCTTGGAAACCTTTCTTAGGCGAGGAGGATAAGCCAGCGACTCGCCCTTCTAATTTAAATTCCTTGACAAAGAGGAGGCAATAAAATGACAAATTGGCTGATTCTCTGCCAGACTATTACCTTCATTACGATTTTATGGCCATTTCACACTTCTGTTGGCGTGAATTGACATCCAAATTGAAGCTGAGAGAGGACGACTTGAAGAGGGAGCTTGAAATTGAGTCACTTTGAGTCAATTTATGACAATTTGGACTTAATTTGAGCGCGGGATGTTGAGTTGAGGGCGTGGGAGGCGGCGTGGTGGCGTGGCGGGAAGGCGGGAAGATGACGTACATACAGGAAGAGAAAATCAATGTGTAACGATAGGAAGCTGTGATGCCTGTGTGATTAGTGTGGTGGTGGTGGTGGTGGTGGGGGTGGTGGTGTTGGTGGTGGTGGGGGGGGATGATGGTGGTGGTGGTGGTGATGGTGGTGGTGGTGAAGTTGAACATATTTGATTAACTGAGTGATGGAGAAAACTTTAGTACATTAGGGAGCATGTGATTACTTCCTCCACTTCCTCTTCTAAAGTTACACCATTGCATCCCATCACTGCACGTCCTAATCCTCTCATTCTTCTCGCTCCTCTCACTCACCCCTGCGCCACCACCCTCCCCGGGGACATGGCTCTCTGGCTCGCATTCTCAAAACTTTTTGTGCTTCACCTCCACTATTTCAAGAGGGTTTATTTAAATTGACACGAGTTTTTAAGGTGTTTTTACGGTTCTATAGGCAGAGTGACAAGATTTCTACAACATTAACTGTAGCGACATTTTTGGAAACCGCTGATCATCTCTGTGGCCTTGGAAAACATGAAAAGGACTGTCAGAAGAATGAATGATACAGAAAAAGGTGCATCATAAGAATCTATATGAAAAAAAGGCGTCAGAGGAATCAGTTATTATACAAAAGGAAGCGCATCTGAAGAATCTAGCGGAAAAAAGTGTGCTAGAAAAATATGATATGAAAAAAATTATTCACTGGAAGAATTTATATAAAAAAATGTCAAAGAAAAATATGATACGGAAAAGTGCGTCAAAAGAAACAATGATATGAAAGAAGTGCGTCAGAGGAGTTTGTAAATGATCACACCGCGCCTCAAAAGAGCATCAAACCCTCCGTTGGTTAGGGAATCGCCGCCTCACACCGCCGCGCCGAGGAGAGCTGGAATGAAATGGTGCTTCAAGTTACGTTCTACAAAAAAAAAAAAAAAAAAAAAGTACCGTGTGTTTTGAAAAATTAATGGTATACACTTGAAGAAAAAAAAAGGAAAAAACTTCACCGCTCATTTAAAGTTACGTTACCCAAGAATTGTAATATAAATTGTGACTTGGAAAATTTATCATAGTACGTGAAGATGAGGAAAGATGGAAGCAAGACCCGAGTTAATGAAGAAATGGAAAGTTTAGCAATTCATTAAATGTGAGCAGTAAAGTTATGATGAGTAAAGACGAGGGAAATAACACGAGTATTTCATTAATTGGCTTGAAATCTAAACCACAGTAAAGTAGAATCATGAAGACATAAAGAGTAAAGACGGAAAGACGATGACATTTGTATTAATTAATGAGAAAAGCGAAGGCACAGTACATTTGATCATATAGTAACTGAAACCACCAAAAACACCCCCAAAAACACCTAAACTCCCCTAAAACACCCACAAAAACACCTAGACTCCCCTAAAACACCCATAAAAACACCTAGACTCCCTTAAAACACCCACAAAAACACCTAAACTCCCCTAAAACACCCACAAAAACCCATAAACTCCCCTAAAACACCCAAACTCCCCCAAAACACCCCAAAACATCCCATAACACCCCCAAACACCCCCAAACTTCCCATAACACCCCCCCAAACACCACCAAAACACCCTAAAACAACCTAAACTCACCCAAAACCCCAGAAAGCATCCCCCAGATATTTTAAAACACCACCAAAACACCCAAAAACACAACCTAAACGCACACAAAACCCCAGAAAGCACCCCCAAACATCTCAAAGCACCACCAAAACACGCCAAAACACACCCAAAACACACTCGAAACCACACAAAGCACACTCAAACTAAAGTACGAATATTCCCACAAATTTAACGGTAAAAACACAACACTAGAAACACGAGAGGGAAAACAAACAACGTAACCACATAATTGATCACTCACGAAACCCGAAGCATGAAATGAAAAGTTCTCGCTGCAAAATAATGATAAGGCAGAGGTAGAAGTAATAATTCCCTCAAAGCATCTAATTAGTCATAAACTGTAAATAAGTATGAGCGCCAAATGGAAAAAAAAGGGTAGTAACAAAAAGGGGGTCATCAGTCATCACTACAACAAATCCTTGCTGGAGTGACTTAACGAAGACTCCACAAAGAGAGTCCATCGTGCGTTGCCGTAACTAACACCCAATTCACCATCACCACTTTTGTTTTCATTTTTTGTTATTTATTTGCGTTCCGGTTTTAAAACAATTAGTGTCAGGTAACGAACGAGAATAGAAAAAAATATATACATACATATCGATGCATATACATGGAAACCAACCGACCCACGTACCTCCACTGGCGGCTGTATAATGTAATCTGAATAACAATTAACTTTGCAATCGAGTTCAGGCCGGGTCGAGAATTACCATTTTGAACGTGATTTTTCCAGCAAATTGTGAAGTGAAAATTGAGTTAATGCGGAAGAAAATAATTCCACCCTTTTTTTTCCCTGGCTATTCTTTTTTTCTCCCCAACGCGTCTCTTCTTTTCCTTTCCACAAACTGGCGCGAACCAATGAGCAGTGCGGGACTTAGGTTATTGTCAGCCAATCAGAGGCCGTCACGCTCCTTTTTAATCAGGTCTTTCATTGCTATGTAAATAAGTGGCAGTAATAATAACTATCGCTTCCCACACCTCCCCTCTCCTGCTCCCCTCTCTCTCACTCTCGCGCGCTCACCCTCACCACCTCTCCCTCTCCACCGCCGCCACGTATTACAGTCATTTTTCCCCCGATGAACAATAGAGAGAAGCTAAAATTTGACTCTGTGCAGCAACGAATCGCCGCCAATGACGCCCCACAATGCACGGGGCTAATTGGTGTCTGTGTGCGCTTCAATTCAATTAATTACGGATTCCATGAGGCTCCTTTGTTTTGCAGAGGCTGGCGGCCACGGTAAGCTCGTAGCGACCCCCACTCATTACTACCGACCCTGTGTGTGTATGTGTGTGTGTGTGTGTGTGTGTGTGTGTGTGTGTGTGTGTGTGTGTGTGTGTGTGTGTGTGTGTGTGTGTGTGTGTGTGTGTGTGTGTGTGTGTGTGTGTGTGTGTGTGTGTGTGTGTGTGTGTGTGTGTGTGTGTGTGTGTGTGTGTGTGTGTGTGTGTGTGTGTGTGTGTGTTCACCTCGGTCGCCTACTGGTCACCCAGCCAGTCTTCCCCATTACGGAGCGAGCTCAGAGCTCATAGACCGATCTTCGGGTAGGACTGAGACTGCGTGTGTGTGTGTGTGTGTGTGTGTGTGTGTGTGTGTGTGTGTGTGTGTGTGTGAGAGAGAGAGAGAGAGAGAGAGAGAGAGAGAGAGAGAGAGAGAGAGAGAGAGGAGGGGGGGAGGGAGAACTTTTTATTCCTATTCATACTAGTTAAGCATGACAAGGTGCAGAAATAACGACTCAGTGTTCACCTTTTCTGTTCGCTCACCTGAAGCTTAATTGACTCAGCGAAATGTGAAACCCAAAAATATACAAACTAAAACGAATAAAAAAAAAATCAAGTCTAAAATATTGAGAGAAAAAATGAAAATAACCAATAAAACCCCAAAAAAATAAATAAAAAAAATGGAAATTGAAAGAAAAAGAAACAAAAAAATCAATGCATGTAACTAATGAATCAACAGAAGCTCTCGTAAATACTTGTAAAATTATCCACAAATATTGACATTTTTCACCAGTTGATTTGCATTCATTCACTCAAAGCAAAAAGAAAATGAGGAAACGAATAAACAAATGAATAGAACGTGTCTTTGCTTATTGGTGTTGTAATTAATGCTTATATTTTCTTTTACTTTTGGCGAGAGCAAGCATAATCCCGAAGCGCTTAGAGTGTTCCTGTAATTAAGGCAACAATACACCTGACTCCCATTCAATAAGGTAAACTCGTCGCTGATATTCTTGTGGGTTTTCATTAGGAGCTGAATTCTTCTCACCTGCCCAGCCTGATGTCGTGGACTCAATTAGCGGTAAGGTATCAGACAAGGGCGAGTGAGAAGGCAGGTACAGGTGTTTGAAGAGAAATACAGAAGATGAAGCAAAAAAGAAGAGAAATATAGAAGAAAAAGAAGAGAATTATAGAAGATGAAAAAAAGGAAGAGAAATATAGAAGAAAAAGAAGAGAATTATAGAAGATGAAGAAAAAAGGAAGAGAAATATAGAAGATGAAGAAAAAAAGAGAAATATAGAAGAAAAAGAAGAGAATTATAGAAGATGAAGGAAAAAAAGGAAGAGAAATATAGAAGATGAAGGAAAAAGAAGAGAAATATAGAAGATGAAGGAAAAAGAAGAGAAATATAGAAGATGAAGGAAAAATAAAGAGAAATATAGAAGATGAAGAGAAATTATAGAAGATGAAGGAAAAAAGAGAGAGAGAAGAAAAGAAGAGAATATAGAAGATGAAGGAAAAAAGGAAGAGAAATATAGAAGATGAAGGAAAAAAGAAGAGAAATATAGAAGATGAAGGAAAAAAGAAGAGAAATATAGAAGATGAAGAAAAATTAATCACCTAAAGAAGGATGATTTGTTGGAACGAATGATGACTAAAGGAGAGAGAAGAAATGCGATGGAAGAAAGTAGCAATGATAGGAGCAAGGTGAGATGAGACGAGGAAGAGATTAATCAATTGAAGCAGAATGAATTAATGAGTAAATGATAACTGAGAGAAGCAGAGAAAAAATACAATAGGAAAAACAATAGTGGGAGGAAGGTAAAGATGAGTAGAGAGAGATATAAGATGATAAACATGAATAAGACGGTGAATAGGTTACTGGAGTGTGGGATGATGCGGTAAAACAGAAAGAAGAATAGAAGAAGATAAAATAAAGTGTAGGCATGGAAAGAAGGAAAGATAAAAGTGGAAAGAAAGATAAAAAAATGAATAGAGCGCAATTATATATCAGCTTAATCACTAACATGCCTCATTAAAAATAGATTACAAAGATTAGCACAGCATTAACTTAACAGCACTCGGTATTAATTGAGTGTATATACCAGGTGGTCGAGGCAAGAGGCACAACATTCTCTTTGTAATATCACAAAATTCAAGTCCACCTACCAAACTCTGACCACTGAAGAGGGAACTGAAGATTGTTAGGTGTAGTAAGCAGCGTGACAGGGGAACTTAAGAACACATGGGAAGGTGCAATAAATGATCAGACTTACATGTAGCAGTCAGTCTAAAAGAAATTATAGAATAGATAGAAAATTAACTGTGACCACTGAAGAAGGAACTGAAGATTATAATGTCTAGTAAATAGTGTAACAAGGAAACTTAAGAACACATGGGAAGGTGCAATAAATTATCAGTCCCACATGTAGCAGCCAATCTAAAAGAAATTATGAAGTAGATAGAAAATTAACTGTGACCACTGACGAGGGAATTGAAGATTGTAATGTCTAGTAAATAGTGTGACAGTGAACTTAAGAACATATGGGAAGTTGCATTAAACTACCACACGTACATGTAGCAGCCCCTTTAAAAGAAACAATGAAGTAGATAGAAAAAATTAACTCTGAGACGAGGGAATTGAAGATTGTAATGTCTAGTAAATAGCGTAACAGGGGACTTAAGAACATATGGAAAGTTGCAATAAGCCGCCTTACCTAATTGTAGCAACCAGTCTAAAAGAAATAATAAAGTAGATAAATATGAAAAATAAACTCTGATTGCTAAAGAGGGCGCTGAAGATTGTAGTGTCTGGTAAATACGTAACGGGGAACTTTTTTATTTATACCATGTGGGATTTTGACGGGAATCTATGAGCTAAAGGGGATACTTTTGTGGTACCTCCTATCTCAAAGCCCACCCGCTAGGAAACCGTTGCCCCGAGTGAGGAAGCCCAACCTACACTCGGATCGTGCACAGAATTCAAACACGTGTGCTTGGAGACCCCTCAGACCCCAAAGCACGCATGGTTCCACTGTACCACGGCGACACCCAAACTTGAGAGCACATAAAAAGTAGCAATATGCCATCTGATCTAATTATAGCAGCCAATCTAAATGAAAAAAAAAACAATAGAAAGAAAATAAACTCTTGACCACTAAAAACGGAACTGAAGATTGTAATGTATATCGAAGGACGTAACAGAGGAATATAACACATGGAAAGCTGTAACAAGCCATCAGACGCACGTGTAGCAGCCCTAAAAGAAACAATAAAATAGATATAACGTAGACAATACCACTCAGACATTTCAGTTACGTTCAGGCCTTTCGTTGTGACATATAACATTTCACAGCACCAAAATTAATGTATGAGAAATTTATAAACATCTACAAAAAAAAAAAAGGAGAATAGATAGAGTAGATTTTGCAGTTTCTAAACCCGGTGTACTCTCTGGAAGTGGCCGTGGAACCAGAAAGGATGTCCCAGAGTGATTAGTCATTAGCCCTTCAGTACCATGCCGCGTTTTCATATTCATTCTGGTTACTATTCGCCGATCTTAAGCAGCTTCAGAAACTCATGTGGGGGGTTAAAATAGTGAAGATTCTGGCCATTAATCTTCTGACTTCCATAGATCCTTCCTAATGTAAATAAAAGCATCTAATCACACCCAAAACTCGAGGTAAAAATGCGTCTCAGTACTGAAGAGGTTAAGGAAAGTTGTGTCAGATAGCGGAGAAAGGGTTAAGTGCTCACATTTACCCATAATTAGATGCTCAATACACTTGTCGTCGCGATCTGAAGTCATATAACACATTACTCTCCATTCCCTTTATCTTTCTTTTTCTTGTAGCAATTTCCGGGAACGAATCAAAAGCGGCTTAAATATTGACTGAATTCCCAACGAGTGACAAAACAAGCGTGTCAAAATTGCCTGTGAATGTCAAAATGCTGTCTTCCTTCACCCTCCATGAACGTTCGTAGTTTCTGTAATTTTGTATTAAGTTGCAGTAACAACTCACAGAAAGACAGACAGACAGACAGACAGACAGAAGCATTCGTGGCAGGATAAGGTCAGATTTCACTCGACCATCAAGGATTGCCGTGTATTAGACTAGAGCGACTGTGGTTCTGAGATAAAGGCCGCGGTTCTGTTAAGCCTTGTGGAATTATTCAAGTCTGTAAGAGAAGAAGAAAGTGATGATGGTGATGATGATGATGATGATGATGATGATGATGATGATGATGGTGATGATGATAATGATGAAAGAAAGAAAGTAAAAGGAAAGAAAATAACACATACGATGATGATAAAATGAATAAAGAAGAAAAGGATGATAAAGAAGAAATGAAAAATGAAAGGGAAAGAACACACACACTGAAAAGATAGAGAAATGGAAGGGAAGAGAAAACAAACCGAAAAAAGAAAGAAAAGAAACGATGAAAGGGAGGAGACTTGAAAAATTGAATGGAGAAAAGGAACAGTAGAAAAGGAAGTAAGAGAAGCAGAAATAAAATAGACGAAAGACACAGACGATAATGAGAAAAATAGAAATAAGAGAAACAAGAATAACTAACATTGTAGATGAAACAGAAGAGAAGAAAAGACAAAACAGAGACATAAAGAAAACAAAGAAACCAGACAAAGAAAATACTCAAAATAGTAACAAAAACGAAAATAGATGCAGAAGAGGAGGCGATGAGAAAAGAAAGTTGAAGAATAAGATATAAAAACGATATGAAGACTTGAAAGATTTTAACTGAAGGCAAGGAACAGAGATATAGAAAAGAGAAGTAGATAAATAGGAGGCGGGGGTGGTGAGGCGGGGAGAAGGCTGAAGAATAAGAGTAAGAGGAACAAGAGGAGTAAGAGGAGAGGGCATTAGGCAGGCGATGTATACCTAGCGGCAGTAATCTTCGTAGCAAAGAACAATGCCTGATTTGGAGCGGTATGATTGCCTCTCTCTCACTCTCTCACGAACACACACACTCTCTCATGTATTTCCTTTGACCGTTCAGCCCTTTCCTCGTCCCTCAGTGTGTTCTTCCTCACCAATTACCGAGGCCGGGGCGGGACAATGGGCATAGTTAACAAGGTGATTACCCCGCCGGCCGGTCGTTAGGGATCTCATGTAGGTGCGTTCTCTAATTGATGGTAGCCCAGTTTAATGGATGCAAACTGCCCATTTTGATCCGTAATGAACGAAGGGGATGTGCTGACTTTGTTCTCCGTGGTAACTAGAATATTCTCTCTGTCTGTCTGTCTGTCTGTCTGTTTCTCTCTGTCTGTCTATCATTGTGTTTATCTCTCTCTCTCTCTCTCTCTCTCTCTCTCTCTCTCTCTCTCTCTCTCTCTCTCTCTTCATCATCAATAAATTCACCTGGTATCCTTTTCAAGCCATCCATCTAATACCTCTGCACTTGCCGCGTTCATATTACTGTGAATTTCCTCCACGTATCCCCAACCACATTTAGAAACCCATTTTTCGTCTGTCTCCTTGTTAGATCTAAGTTTATCTTGGTTATAATCATCTGTGCGAGTTCTATTTGTTTCCCTGACTAATAGAATATGGTGTATCTGTTTTGCTGTAAGTGCCTTTGTTATATCGTCATCCAGTGTACTTGGCTCTACTGAATGCACCTCAATATCTTTTAACCTTTTGACTGCCACTTGGTAAACCTTTCCCTATTTTCCAATCACTCTGAGACATCTTCTCATGGTCTACAGCCACATCCAATCTTTGAGCTGGAAAAAATCGCAAAATGTATTCTTTTTCACTGTTAACTTTATTGTATATGGTTATATTGCTTGTATTATATTATGTATGTTGCTTCTGGTGTTGTTCATTGTCACGTGTCGCTGTGGAAGGGCTAACCCGGGGGTGGGGAAACGTTTCAGTACTAGGGCCATGTTAAGAATTCTAAATTGTATAGGGCTGCATACTATATCAACCCAAAATTATTAATATTTGAACTACAAAATAAAAAGTTTGAAAGAAAAAGCCTCCCTTCCACGCATTTGCATACCTGGGGGAAGAAAAATGAAGTGCTCACAATATTATTTGGCGTTGTTTATTAACTTTTTATTCAAATTTATTAACATTTATCGGGCCGCATGAATTCCTCTGGTGGGCTGCAGGCGGCCAGTGGACCTTCGTGTGCCCACACCTGGCATAATCTATCGTGGTAAGGTAAGGGTTTTTATTCACTCCCTGGGTCATTCTCTCCATATTTCCGTGCACAGATTATGACCCATTTGCGTTCATCTTATAACAAGATTACTGTTGCAGAGTATGGTGTAGATGCTGCAAAACCAAAGTAAAATATGTTCTTAGATGTGTGTGTGTGTGTGTGTGTGTGTGTGTGTGTGTGTGTGTGTGTGTGTGTGTGTGTGTGTGTGTGTGTGTGTGTGTGTGTGTGTGTGTGTGTGTGTGTGTGTGTGTGTGTCTGTGTGCACGTTATCTTACTTGCGTTCCGACAATTAAACAGCCATCGTTATCGTTCTATGCACAGACTCCAGCTTGTTCACATTCATTCTATATTAAGGAAACCAAAACTGCATGAAACTATATTGGTGCAGGATAAACAAAGCTAAGTGTATTCCTGAATTTGTATCCACTGCTCTATCACTTTCCCTCCTACAAATAAGACCAGGTACTCCGTTTTGCTGGGATGAGGAATGATAGACACACACACACACACACACACACACTCTCTCTCTCTCTCTCTCTCTCTCTCTCTCTCTCTCTCTCTCTCTCTCTCTCTCTCTCTCTCTCTCTCTCTCTCTCAGCCCTCACCCTTTCCGTTGTTTTCACGTATCATGGATTTATCTGATTGGGCCACGAGAGGTTTGGGTCCCGAGGTAACAACAATGGGCCGCTCTTCAGCCTCAGCCCTTGACGGTAAACAGGGGAATTACTGCGTCCCGGCGTCACACAGGTAGTAATGAGTGTAATTGTCTTATTTGTGCCTACACGACCTTAACTGAAGTGCTTTGTAATCCTTCCGCTCTGGTGTGTGTGTGTGTGTGTGTGTGTGTGTGTGTGTGTGTGTGCAGTAG
Organism: Portunus trituberculatus; assembly: GCF_017591435.1. Taxonomy (NCBI): domain Eukaryota; kingdom Metazoa; phylum Arthropoda; class Malacostraca; order Decapoda; family Portunidae; genus Portunus; species Portunus trituberculatus. The sequence goes on from NC_059274.1 coordinate 12,430,190, forward strand.
CTAATACACGTGGGTCGTATAAATAGTTGCCATCTAGGTATTTTTGATGCGTTTGTTAAGTAAGGTTAGGTTAGGTTAGGTTTGGATTGGTTTAGTTGGGATAGGGAATGTAAGTTCACCTAATTTAACTTTAAGTAACCTAATCAGGCATAACATCACCTAATCTAGAATAACCTAACCTAATCTGACATCAGCTTCTCCTCAACCACCTCAACATACCTGTGGAAAAGAATGAATATTGAATAAAAGAAAAAAAAGAGAAAAGATCTAAAATAAACCATGCCGACAGTGATAACAACGATGAGGATTAAGACGATGACAAAGTTGATAATGATAGCGATGATAGATACACCTCCCTTGTACCTTAATCCATTCCCACCACCACCACCACCACCACCACCACATCTCGATCTTGCTAATCAGATCAGCACTGGACCTTACGAGACCAATTACCACCAATCAATACACAGTAATCTGAACACAAGAGGCAACACAGAGAGACCAATTAATCATAAGACTCCAAGACAAGAGGAGGAAACAGAGAACATCCCCCTTCCCTCCTCCTGCTCCTCTTCCTCTTCTTCCTCTTACTCTTCTTCCTCCTCCTCTTCTCTCTGATTGGTCAAAATTTCCATCCCTTGTCATCTGATTGGCTAGGACGTGTATAAAGTGAAAGGATGTTGTCAGCTCTTGTAGTTTGTAGTTATCTAGTTATGGGAAAGAAGGAGGAGGAGGGAGGTGGTGGTGGTGCTTGTGGTGGTGGTGGAGGTAGTGGTGATGCTGTGGGAAGGAGGAAAAGGAAGTGGATTGTAATGGTGATAGCGATGATGAGGAAAAGCAGAACGAAAAAAGAAGAATACATTGTTGCAGTCTTAATGATACTAAATGTAACAAGAGCAAGGACAGTAACAACAACTACTACTACCACTGCAACAACAACAACAACTACTACTACAACTACTGCAACAACAACAACAACAACTACTACTACTACTACTACTACAACCACTACTATTAATGCATTTCCTAAGAGAGAGAGAGAGAGAGAGTACTATCACCACAGCCAACAAGGTGACACACAATAGCGGCTCATTCAGGCAAAACTAATTGAATTACTCTCCACCTCTGCGCCTCACAGCATCACCCCCCTCTCCTTCCTCCC